>NC_054477.1:138211253-138321253 GCF_017639515.1 Carcharodon carcharias
TTGTAGGCCAAGAACAATGAGTTGAAGCTGCTCAGTGATGCCTCTTTTTCCACTGGGTACGTGTCATTCCTTGTTATAGTCACCAGGGACTGTTGAGCATCTAACCTCTGTTAACTATTTTTATGGTCACCTAAAATGTAGATTGGGCCTGGATTGCGGTCCCAACAGAGTGTTGGTATTGGCAGCACTTGTTTCAACTTCATGCTGAGGGTTTTGTATCTTTGGAATTATCTACCCCAGAAAGGTTGTAAATACTCGGTCACTGAGTATGTTCAAGGCTGTAATCAATAGATCCTTGGGAACTAATGGAATCAAGGGATATGCTGAAATGGCGGGAAAAAGGAGTTCATGTTGAAGGTAAGCTGTCAAATAGTGGAGCAGGCTCAATGGGGTGTATAGCCTAAACCTGTTCCTATTTCTTATGTTCATATGAATACAACAAATTTCCTGAAGTAATCTACCATATGACTAATACAACATAAAACATTATCTACCTACTTGATAAAACCTGTTTGAAATGCAAGTAACTGTCCCTTATTAGGACTGTCAAGTCTCCAGGATGTCCTGGAGTCTTGAAGACATAAAGATTAATCTCCTGGACACTGTTGCTAGAAACCAGGGAGAAAAAAATAAAGGACCATTAAAAAAAAGCTTTTTAGTTTTATATTCTTTGAATCTTTTTGGTAATTAGTTATAAATGTCTTGGTGATAGAGAAAACAACTTTTTGATTAAACAGAGCAGTTAGAACTGAGACATCATGTGATGTAACCTCCAAGATAAATTCCACCAGAGCTGGCCTCCCTATCCCTTCCTCTGTATCTTATGTTATATATGTTTTCCTTTACTTTCCTTGGTCCATTTATAGTTCTTAGGGGGCTGTGAGACCTATGTTGCTCCAGCACTTTTTATCTATTTTTGAAGGTTTGTTTGTCAACTCTCTTCATGTTTGTTCATGTTTTAACTTGTCACAGTACATCTGAGTGTTTTAAGTTTTGTAGAATCAGAATGACAACTGCAACTCCCTTGATGTTCTCTCATGCACAGAATTTCTCCACAGGAGCTGGAACTCTCTGTTCCTTTTCTGCCTGCTGGTTGAGCTATGCTCTGAGCGTTAGAGTACCACAGGAGAAAGACTCTTGCATTTCATCACTTGCTTGGCTCTTGCTCTGGAGATCACCCTTTTTTCATTTATAGATGACCAGGCACACTGTAGCTGGAACCAATAGCCATGGGTGAAGGATTAAAATTAGGGATGCATAAGAGGCTAGAACTGGAGGAGTGCAGATAACTCAGAGGGTTGTAAGGCTGAAGGAGATTACAGAGGTAGGGAGCTGCAAAGCCTTGGAGGGGTTTGAAAACAAGGATAAGAGCTTTAAAATTGAGGTGTTGCCAGACTGGGAGCCAGTGTAGGTCGAGGAACACAGGACTGATGAGTAAGTGGAATTTGGCCTAAGTTAGATATGGACAGCAGAATTTTGAATGAGCTCAAGTTTATGTATGTAGATTTTCAGAGAATTAACTTTGCCAGATTAACAAGGACAGGAGTAAGGATCAATAGCCTTACACTTATTGGCTTATCTGTTTATCTTTTTAATAGTAGTGCCACATACATTGGACACCTTCAGTTTTCTGGCATAGTCTTTCTTTCCAAAGCATTTTGAAACAGTCTCGTTACTATTTCTTCAGTAGCTTTTTTACCTGGACCTTAAATTGTAAACTAACAGTTCCCAGTTGATTAGCCTAATTAAAAATTAAGTAACTTCTTTTGTGTCATCTCCCTTTGACGAACCTCCATAATCAATTTTAACTCTACCTCTGGTGATTCTAGAATTTCAACATGCATTTCTGAGGCATAAAATGGTAACAAATGCACAAGATTGAAGGTCAAGCATGGATCCAAGCCAAGCATTTGCATGAACACATGACCTTATTTATTCATTTCAACAGTAACCATATTGTCCCAGTCTGATAACTGAGCTCCAACACTCTTGTCAACATTTAGCTGGAAATTAAAGCAAGTAAACAGTTCAAATTATGGAAATGAAAAATGCTCGAGTTCTAGGTTTCAAAGGAAATGGCAGGTCTGTGTGGTCTCAAATTGTTGCTTTAATTTCTAAGGTAATATGATTAAAGCCATGGTCAGGCTTAATGATTACTTTGACAAAGTTTTGTGTCCATTATGTTAGTTAATTTTGGCAGGCTTCTTTGGGTTACTGTGAAATCAATCTGATGGCTCAATCACTTTGAACAAATACTTTGAGTGATTTAACTTGTTCCCCTTCTCTGAAATGCTAGTTGCTACCTGTGCAATCATATTTTTTAACTGATCTTTATTTGCTGCCTTACTTCACCCAATCAAAAGATTTAGGCCTTTGCAAAATGTGCTATTATGATAATTGCCTCCATAAAACATCTTGGAACATATTTTTTATATTAGAAGTGTTATATAAATCCAAATAGTTGTTGATTTTACAATATATACTCCATAAATATGATGAACAATCTTCAAGTCTGACATGCTGAAGTACAACGATCACAATGGAAATATAAAGGAGTATCTAATATTAGCAATGTGTTCCCGTAGGATGCATCAGCCAAAATTTTCAGTTTGGCGGGTGGGTGGAGCAGGAGCGGACATGGGTGGGTGCGGACTCAATCAGCGCCTGCAATCGGGGCCATGCCGCCATTTTGTGCGGGCGGGCCAATTAAGGTCCGCCCAGCGCATTTCCGACTCCTGTGGATAGCAGGAGTGTACAGGCTGCAGCAGGCGTGCACAGACCACCGGGTCCAATGGTTTAATAGAAGGCCTGGCAGCCTCCTGTAGGCTGTTTGCAATGGCCACCTGGAGATCCAGCATTAGGGGTCTGCCCAGCTTCAAGCTTCCCAGCTCATTGCCCATCCATCAACAGTGAGCAGGGAGGTCCAGGACGACCTCACGTAGGCAGAGCAGCCGCCTGTCATATCTGTGGGCTCCTCTCACGGCGCTCCGAAAGTGGGCAACAGCTGCTTCATGCCTCTCCCAGTGACCACTTCATCAGGTGAGGCTGTGACAACTGGGGAGATGCCAAATGTGGAACTGGCTGCTCCCTCTCAGGCGGGGCCAGCACAGGCTCCACGGGCCAAAGGACAACCGCCAAGGTCATCGAGGCCAACAGGACAGCAGAATCAGCAGGCTGTCTCACAAGCCACTCTGAGCGATGGAGCAGCACCTAGATGTAGCACCCATAAACATAAGCATAAGGCACCTTAGGCACACCACAGGTTTCTCACTCGTGCTTTTGTGTTGGCCCTAGATTAGGGAATTATTATTTGTTTATGGTTGAAAAACATTTTGCTTTCATTTTGTGTGACCTTATGATGGAGAAAATTAAATCCAGATGTGTTACCGTGGCTGAGGGTGGCTCCTTTGTTCTGCATTTGTGCGTTTTACAAACATGTCATGAATGTTTGAGTGGACATTGAGGTTTCTGTCCAAATCCCTTAGTTGCAGCTGGTGAAGTGGCAGATGTAGCACTTAAAGTGCTGACTATGGAAGTGCCAGTCAAGGCTAGTCTTCCTGATCCATTTGTGTGGACCTAGCTGAAGGTTCATTGGATTAAAGTGTCCTGGGTGTCCCTGCCTACTTGGTGTAGTCCTGGGTCACCGTTTAGCCCCTCATCATTCCCCTGTGCCTCCTCATCCTCAGAATCAGTGCTGGAGTCATCGTGTGCAGCCGCATCCAATGCATCAATGTCTTCATCATCCACAGCGCCCACCCTTTCTAGTGCAAGTGTGGAGAGCGCAGTATGCAACCACTATCACTGAGACACGATCTTGGGGGTACTGGCATGCTCCCCTGAGTGGTCCTGGCATCGGAAGCGGATCTTGAGAAGACTGATGACTCTCGCCACCACAGCCCTTGTGGAGGCTTGGCTCCTATTGTAGCGCTGCTCCGCTTCTGTTCTTGGATGGCAGAGAGGCATCATGAGACACCTTCGGAGGGGGTGGCCCTTGTTACCCATGAAGCTGGTCTAGAGCACTGAAGAGCCCTGGCACCTGGGAGTGCCTGAGGATGTAGGTGTCGTGGGAGCTGTCTGGGTACCTTGCACAGACTTGTAGAATCTGCATCCTGTGATCACACACGATCTGCACGTTCATGGAGTGGAAGCCCTTCCTGTTGACAAACCGGGCTCACCTGCTGGCGCCTTGATGGCCACATATGTGCAGTCTATTGCACCCTGGATGTGGGGGAAGCCAGCAATTGCTGCAAAGCCTCTGGCTCGCTGTGCCTGGGTTGCCTGGTCCCAGTGAAAGTGGATGAAGGTCAATGAATGCCTGAACAGAGCGTCTGTGAACTGCTTGACACAAGTGTGGACAGCTGATTGGGAGACACCGCAAAGATCACCTACCGAACCCTGGAAGGAGCCAGATGCATAGAAGTTGAGGGCAACTACGACCTTCAGAGCAGCTGGCATCGGGTGTCTGCCCATACAGTTAGGAGAGATCTCAGGGCCAATCAACTGACAGATGTCGTTGACCGTCTCCCTTGACGGTCGGAGCCTCCTTCGGCACTGCGCCTCAGTCATATTGCGGTAGCTGCTTCTTTGCCTGTATACCCTGGCAGCAGGTTAGTTGCATCTTCTGTGGCCCCTTCCACCTTGGACAATCTCTTGGCCCTGCGCCCCTTGTGCCTGCGCCTGGCCTCCCAAAGGTGACTCCCTTGGAGGCTGATTGTCCAGTCCTGGCCTCCTCCTCATTCTCGCCCTCCCTTCCTCCTCAGTGGAGCTGCCTCCAGTGGACATGTCAGAACCCATACTCAGGCTAAAGGGAGGCCTTCGGAAAGCTCTAGGCCCAGTAAAGATTCCTGACTGCAGAATGCTGCCCCGAAGGTTAAAAGTACACAGGAAGCTGCTGAAATTCACTCTGAACTGCTACAAATCTCACAGGCAAATTTTAAAAACTTTATGCAGTAAGTACTCACAGGCGAGATTGACAATCCCACTGAGCCCTCTTATCCCGCCCATGATGAGTTTTATTAAAAAGTCGCTTACCCGCCTGCCTGTTACACCCGTGTGCTAAACCTAAGATCGCACGGGCGCCTGAAAATCAGCGTCGATGGCCGATTTAGGGACCTTAACTAGCCTGATAATTAATGGCAGGTACATGTCGAATTTCATCGTGCGCCCGCCCAGCGAAATATCTCGATGGCGAGCGGTGACATCGGGACGCTTGCCCGGCGTCACCGCGCATCATTTTGCGCACTGACGTGTGGGGCCCGCACACACACCACCCCCCCCACCCCACCCCATCCCCCACCCGCACGTCAAGCAGAAAATTCTGGCCATCATCATTGGTAATCTCTTGTGCCGAGGATGATTATTCCTTGCAGATTTCAGAAGGGTGTCATTTTTGGCTGTGGGTTTGCAAATTGCTTATGAGCCCTGTCTTAGCCTTGCAGGTTCTCCCACAATGAAGGCATTGGTTGTCAACTAATAGAGGTAGTTGTGGAGTGTTGGTTTGGGCAGCTGACCTCTCTCCCATCTCTATCGCTGTTCTCTCTCAGTGGTTGAGCTTGTTGGTTGGAAGGTCCTGACACCATTTTTGATGATGAATCAACTTTCTTGTCAGGATTGGGTACCTGCTTCCTATGTACTGATTTTTAAATTATTCTTTCATGGGATATGGGTGTCAGACCTGCATTTGTTGCTCAGCCCTCATTGCCCTTGAACTGAGTGGCTTCCTAGGCCACTTCCGAGGGCAGTTAAGAGTCAACCATATTGCTTTGGGTCTGGAATCACATATAGGTCAGACCAAATAAGGATGGCAGATTTCCTTCTCTAAAGGGCATTAGTGAACCAGATAGGATTTTACAGCATTCAATGATAGTTCTCATGGATGCCATTACTGAGGCGAGCTTTATTTTCCAAATTAGTTAATTGCAATTAAATTCCACCAGCTGCCATGGTGGGATTTTAGTCCATGTCCTCAGAGCATTAGCATTGGTCTCTGGATTACAGGTCCAATGACATTACCATTATGCCACCATCTCCCCATGTCAATGGAGGAGACCTTCATGGAGGCTTTGAGATTATATTTGAAATGTTTCCTTTGACCCCAGTATGAACAGATTTATTGGCATGGCTCTGAACAGAGCGCTTGCTTGGGCTGCCTTGAGTCCAACATCCTGACAGCATGTCCCACCCAACTGTGGTATTATGATCGCCTCTACAATTGGCATGCCTGAGGATGCTTACGTTTTTTCTTTTGTTCCCCCACTTGGTTTTTAAGATCCTTCGAAGAAAATGTTGATAATATTGTTCTAAGGCTTTGATGTGGTATCCATGAGTTGCTCAGCCTTCAGTATTATCGAGAAGCATGGGAACAACTGCTGCCCAATAGACTGAGTTTAGTCTCGGGTCTGATATCATGCCTCTTGAAAATTGCTGAGCTAGCACATTGTATTTGGTTGTGTACCTCCTTATCGATGCTTTTTGGGATAGACAGCATCCAAAATATAGGAAATTAGGGACATTTTTCAACATTTTACCATGAGTCTAAATTGAAGGCATTGGATTTGATACATTTGGTGTGGGTTGGTAGATGACTTTGATCTTCCTCTTGCTCCCATTGGCTATGGTGAATATGTCAACTAACTGTTGTAGTTCTTCCTCAGAATGAGCAGTAACTTGGGTATCATCAGCCTACTGTTGTTCTGTTACTGAAGTGGCTGTTGTCTTGGATTTGGCCTTCAGCTGGTACAGGCTGGTTATCATCAGTGTGATATGTTACTACCATACCTAAGGAGAGCCTATCAAAAGTAAGTTGCAGCTTTACTGTAAGCAAACTTGAGAATAGTGTCCATGCAATGATCAATTCCTGTTGACACCTGTTTGGACAGGGAAGAGGTCTATGATGGGTCATTGCACAGTACTGTTAATTGCATATTGTTAGGTAGGTGAAAGATGATGTTCAAGGACTTAGCTGATCATCCATATCACTGCAGCACGTTACCAACGGCAGTTCGATTCACCAAACCAAAATCTTTTGTGATATTGAAGAAAGCCATGTACAATAGGATCTGCTAGCTGCACTTTTCCTGAAGTTGGCATGCTGTGAAGATCATGATGGTTGTTGAAGCTGCACTGGGACTCTAGATGGACCTTTTCTGCAATTGGCGAGAGCTGATTAAGAAGTAACCTAGCTAGGATTTTGCCAACAGTTGAGACGTCTGCTATGCCTCTGTGGTTGCTACAGTTTGTCTTGTCTGCTTCCGTGAAGATTGTGATCATCACGGCATCTTAAAACACTTGGAATTTCTTCATCTGCCAGAGTTTCACAAAGAGGGCATGCCTCCTCTGTGTTTCAGTACTTCTACAGGGATTTGCCAGGACCAGAAGCTTTGTTGTTCTTCATCTAGTTGAAAGCAGTTATCACTTGTGAGTGTCTAGCCCACTTCTGATTGCATGTTGTAGGAGGCTCTCCGGCAGGTGCAAGTCCACAGTGGACTTCTGATTGAGTCGCTTTACAAAGTGCTCTTTCCAGTGGGTGTTGATACTGTCTGTGTCTTTGAGGAGATTCTTGTCACCTTTAGACCTTACCAGTGTTGGTCTGTGTGTTGAAGGTTGCCTCGAAAAAGGCACATGCATTCCATGCATTCCAGCTAGGAGTTAAATTTCCTCAGTCTTGTCTATGCAAAATAGCACACTGCCTCACTCATCAAGTGTATTTGAGATAAACCAACAACCATTTATTTTTTTTTAACACATTTAATGCAGAAAGCAATTCCAAGGTACTATACTTCCACAGCAACAACTGTATTTATACAACACCTTTCATGTATTAAAACATCCTCAGGTGCTTCATAAGAGCATTACCAAAAATAAATTGCCATGTGAGGCACAAAAGGGGATATAAGACAGATGGTCAAAAGCTTGGTCAAAGGGATATGTTTTCATGGAATGCTTTAAAGGAGGAGACAGAGGTTGAGAGGTTTGAGGAGGGAATTCTAATGCTTAGGACATAGGCCGCTGAAGGTATGGCCAAAAGTGGCAGAGTGATTAAATTAGGGGATGTGCAAGAGATTACAGTTGGAGGAGCAGGGAATCTTGAAAGCTTGTAAGCCTGGAGGGTCCAGAAGTACTGATGGGCGATGCCATTGTGGGATTTGAAAACAGACATGAGAATTTTAAAATTGAGGTGCGAATCTTAACTTTCAACAAAAATGAAGGCTTAGCCAAAAAGGACGTTCAAAGTTTGGTCAAAGAGTTGGGTTTTAAGGAGGTACTTATAGGAGGTGAGAGCAGTGGAACGGTGCTTTGGGGAGAATGCCAGAGTACAGACACAGCTGAATACATCAGTGGTGAATGGGGGTTACACAAAATACCAGAGCCAGAGGAACAGTAAATTTGGGTGTGAATGGCTTGCCAAGAGCATGATATAGAGATAGGGGTGACATCATGCAGGGGTTCAGCACAATGATCAGTATTTTATATTGAAGGGATTTAGGAACCGGGAGCAAATGTACATTCACAAAAACGAGTTAAACGGGGAAGAATTTTCTAGTTGGTGATTGGAGACGGGGCCTGCTTGCCGACACGTAAAATGACGTGTGGTGACATGAGGCGTGTGTCCCGACATCACTGCGCCTCATTTAGATTGTCAGTTCGGTAGGTGCACATCCGCGTCGGCTGTGTGCCCACCGAACTGTCAAAGGCTTATTAAGGCCATTAACAAAGTAATTAAAGTTGTTAAGAATGCTGCCCGTCCAACCTTAAGGTTGTCGGCAGGCGAAGAGCCCAGGCGGCCTTCATATTTTTCATGAAACCTCATCCACGGGTGGGATGAGGATTCAAGAAGGGTTTATTAATTAAATAAAAAATTTTGAAAAAATTAATAGGCATGTCTCGGCTCATTTGACAGTTTCACGACAGAAT
The DNA here is from genome assembly GCF_017639515.1 of Carcharodon carcharias. NCBI lineage: Eukaryota > Metazoa > Chordata > Chondrichthyes > Lamniformes > Lamnidae > Carcharodon > Carcharodon carcharias. The sequence continues at coordinate 138,220,167 of NC_054477.1, forward strand.
ATGTCCTTAAAATGTTTTTTTTTCCTTTATTAAAATTTTCAGAACTTAAACTAATCTCCCTGAGGCACAGAGGTGCCACAGAGTGATTTCTGTGCTCTTTCGTGCACATGAGCGAAGGAGCACAGGCCTAGACTCAGGAAATCTGCCCCCTCCACCCACACAGGGAGCGCTCAGCGCTTCTGGGTGTGCGTCACGCTGGGCGGGCCTTAATTGGCCTCCCCATGTAAAATGGCGGCGTGCACCTGATTGGGGGTGCTGATCGTGTTTGCGCTCGCTGCCACCAGCCCCCGCAAAACCCCCCCCATGGGGGGAAAATTCACCCCTTGATTTGGTATGGAATAGGATACATGCAGTGGTGTTTTAGATGATCTGAAACTTATGGCACTTAGAGCATGGGAGACTGGCCAAGAAAGCATCATAATATTTGATTCTGTGAATGAGAAAGAGATGGAGAAGGGCATCAGCAAAAGATGGGCTGAGTTTGGGGTGGATGGAGGCAATGTGATAAGAGGTGGACTTATGTCATCTTTATAAAGGAGAAGTGATGGGATCAAAAACTCCACTTGGGGTCATGTTTTGGGAACAGTTTTCTTTGGCCTGAGACAATGATTGGAGAAGGAGTTGCAGGTTTGCTCTGGGTTTAAGTTGAATGCTTCAGTCTCCCTGATGTTTGTTTGGAAGAAATTGGGGCCATCTAAAACTAGGGCTGGAATCTTTCTGTGGGACTTGAGACTGAGCCCAAGTTGCATTCCCACCTCCATTTCCAGGCTGCTGGGGAGCACAATTTTGCAGAACCCACTGCCTTAACTGGTCTATTAGGCAGACTCAAGGCAGGAGTGGAGGTGACTAGATTCAAGAGCGGACAGCTTAAAGGGCCTGCCTCCATTCCCATCCACTCCCAAATACATCAACTTGGATCTTCTGAATGATATGTGGCTAATGTTGAGCAGTGTAAGGAAGGCCTCAAGATGCAGTTAAATGTATTTAACAGTTTTTAAAAAATATTCAAAACTATTTTAAAATGTAAACATACTTCCCCACCCCTCCCACCCAACTCCCCCACCCCCTCTCCCACCCTCCACCTATTCCTCCAACCACCCTCCCAGCTCCCTCACCTACCCAACGCCCAACTCAAGGTGCGATTTTATTTACAAAATATTTTATTGTCTAAAATCCATTTAAGCCATTTTTTTTTTCAAGAAAGGAGCAGTAACCTTTTAGGAAGAGGTCAGTATTTACATTTTAGAAGCAAATGCAGTTTTTTTTGTTTATTTTGAACGTATGTGATCAAAACTAAATTAATGAAACAGCCATGGGTTACTATTTTCTTCAGAAGTCAGAATTGTCAATTAGAGCATAAAATAGCAAGGACATAAAAAACCAAGCATACACTTTCATATAGGCTCTTAATGTAGGTAGAAACCTTGGAGGAGCACATTTAAAGGGCAGAAATATTACTGGAAAGAGGAAAGGGAACAGCAGCTGAGGTCAAAATATAACAACTGAATTTTATAATGTTATGCCTTATATATAATGCAAACATTTAACATTTTGACAAATTTACTGTGCCTGCCGGGTGTCCGGTTAGCTCATTTAGTTAGATGGCCCGTGTGGTTCAGAACAACGCGAAACAGTACGAGTTTGATTCCTGTTCCAGCTGAAGTAGACTTGGGACCTGCCTCTCCACCTTGCCCCTGAGAGTGAAAGGCAATGGCAAACCAATGCTGACAAAAACTGCCAAGAAATCGGCTCAGGATGAAGCATCAGCAAGGACCTGCCTTCAGGTAGAGTATACATACCATGCCTTACTGTATCTGTACATAAGTTAAAATATAATTTTTGCAAAAATTGGATGAATGCGACCAAATGCAGCTTTCTTGGTTCAAGTGATTTTACAGTTACTGTCAGTACCTCGAGCCCCAAATGTGCTGCATCATTTTGATGTTTTTTTCTTTACAAAAACTTGGCAAAATGTAATTCTCGGTCTTCCAGAACTTCCCAGTGCATTTAATTGCAATTGATCAAGGGCTATTTCATTTAGCAAATTCTTTGTTTAAACTGAAGAACAAAGAGAAAACAAATAGTCTTCTCAGCTCGAGTTACCTTCATTAGCCCGTTCTAAACAACATCTAAAACACGGTTGCTCAATTCAATTAACAGTTTCTCCACCTGTTCTTTGTGATTCAAAGCAGGGGGCAGGGCCGGGGTGCACTTTAGTCAACCTCGCTGGGCAACAAAAACACAGGAGATCAGGTCAAACTTCAATGGCGAATAAAACATGGCAGAATGCAAAATCAGTGTCGCAGCCAATGCTATCAGTTTGCTGATGGGCAGGTGAGGTTAAAAATACCACCCAAAATTCTGAGGCGCTCCCCAGCGCCGGATTTGGGGGGTACCCCAAAGATGCACTGGGGAATCCCTCTGGCACGTTCCCAGGCAAGGGTTTGCATGGCAATTGCCCAGAAGTGCTAATTCCCACTGCACAATTACGCTGCACTTGGAATCATCTGAAAGTTCAACTTAAATCACAAACTTCGAATGTTTCCCTGGCGTTATACCAATAGTTACTCAGAAAGCATTAGAAGAATTAAAACCTCTTCCAAGTTCTGGGTAACTATTGTAAAGACCCTGACCGACACCATGGGACTCTCCCTATCTCCCCACAACCTCCGACAACCCCACCTCCACCCCTCACAGCCTCAGCACCGCCCCCCCAACACCCCCCGCCGACCTCGGGCCACCAACCCCCTGACCTCGGATCCCCATTCCCTACCACCTTGGACATCCCCCACGACCTCTGGACCCTCGACATCCAAATGTCCCCACCTCCCCCCTGACTCCAGCCCCTCCAACCCGACCTCAAAACCCCCGACCCAGCCTGACTTTGGGCACCCCCCAGCCGCCCCGACTCAGCCCGAGCTGGGACCCAACCTGACCTCCGATTCCTTTCCCTGCCCCCAGCCCCCCTCCCAACCTCCGGTTTCTCCCCCAACGACTTCCGATCCCCCCCAACCTCCAGATACCCCTAACCCCAAAACCTGTATACTTACCTTAGACACTTACCTTCTCCCTGGCCTGTCAATTTCCCCGGCCCTTTAAACTTACCTGCTTTACGCCAGCAAGTGCTGTAAAAAGGTGGCATGGCCTCCTTGAATACACTGGATCTATACTTCGCTGGGGCCTGCAAAGATTCTTTCAATGCAGGCCCCAAGCAGCTCCAGTGAACGGAGGCGGCAACACAATTTTCAAGACCAGACGTCTGTGCATTTATATCTTCTAATTTCTGCGGGCCAGCAGTTTTCGACGCTAATCCAAATTTACGGCCTCATGTTCCTCTTTGGTTTTAAATTTCTTCAGCTCCCTGAGGCAGCTCTCTGCTTTCAGGCAGCTTTCCTTCCATGCTCCCTGGCGCCTGCACTGACTTCAGCGCTTGCCCACTTCCCGCCCCCACCCCTGCAGCGCTGGGCCTTTCAGCGTGCCTTTAACGCTGGCTGGCCATTAATTGGCCAGCCAGCATGAAATTGTGGGGTCGGGGGTCAATTGCCCGTTTCTTGGCCACTCCCAGGCCTGCCCACCCAATGACCCGAAAGTCCTGCCCCATAGAGCAGGCAATCGGTAAGCTCACGCAACATTTCTGTTGCCTGGACCACTCTCGCAGAAAGCTGCGGTACTTAGAGCTGAATGGATCTCAGTATTTATGGTAGGCTGCTGAGTGCTACACAACCTGACCAAGAAGAAGAAAATGCCCTTCCCATCACCTGTCGTGCACAAAGCTGGAGTGTGGAGAAAAGAAGAAGGAGTAAGTGCAACAGGAAGTGGAGGAACAAGAAGTCAGAAGGTAGTTACAATATGGACAGTTTCTTTCTGCCTGGGTGAAAAATAATTCATGAGCAATACCAGTAACAAAGAACAAAGAAAAGTACAGCACAGGAAGAGGCCCTTCAGCCCTCCAAGCCTGCGCCGATCATATTGCCCGTCAACTAAAACATTTTGCACTTCCGGAGTCCATATCCCTCTATTCCCATCCTATTCATGTATTTGTCAAGCTGCCCCTTAAACACCCCTATCGTACCTGCTTCCACCACCTGCCCTGGCAGTAACCTCAAGTACAACTCCCCACTCACCAACTCTCCCACTTTCCTTAGCTTTCTTCTGTCATTGACCAGCGCCTCAGCCCCTTTGCCACGTTGCAAAAGTAAAGGCCACAGAGTAACGACAGTCCAATGAAAATTCATAAATTAAATCATGACAAAATACATACACAAGTAAATAAATCACCCATGTGAATTCCTGGAATACTTGTCTTTAACTCTCCGAATTCTCTGAGGAGGTGCTTTCACAGTGGCTACAGTGGATGAGAGAACACTGCTGAACTTAAATTAAGGAGCCTGCAAATGGTGACATTGAACAGCTTTAGGTCTAGAAGGCCAGCCTTCAGATGGCATCACCTCAACCTCAGTGGCAGCAGCCTGGGATGGCTCAGTGAATGTCAACAGCGAGAGCACTGGTGAAGCGGCACAGGTGGGCCCACAAATGCTGTCAACGTGAGAGAGAACAGCAGGTTCACACTCCATGAAGCCGCTGCCACGCTCCCTGGGAAGCGGCTCAGCAATCCTGCTGGAGAACAGATTACTGGACAGCTAAGATGCCTTAAAAGCCCCTTTGGAAACTGCTGCCCAGAGTCTTAATGTCCTCAGTCTGAGTTTCCACTGCAGCACTCTGACCTTTGGTGGAAGTTGCTTATGTTGTAATGAGAGTAGGGATATCAGCCATCAGGTACAGCACCATACAAAAGCAAAATACTGTGGGTGCTAGTTAGTCAAATAAAAATAGAAAATGCTGGAAATGGTCAACGGGTCAGTCAACATCTGTGGAGAGAGAAAAACAGAGGTAAAGTTTCAGATCTGTGACCTTTCATCAGAAAGGTTATCAACCTGAAATGTTAGCTCTGCTTCTCTTTCCACAGATGCAGCATCATGCTAGTTTTCACAGGTTTGTCAATGGAGGTGACCAGCCATTCCATGTCAGAAAGGAGGTCTCCAAGCTCTGCACAAAACCCTTTGCCAAGTTGGTGCTGGACTCTTCAATTGCTCATTGACATTGAGCACAAGGTTTCTGACAGGCTTCCTACTGCATGAAGTATTTTCACATGTACATAAAACAGCCTTCTTCTGTGTCCATATGCTCTTCTTCAAAGCTTCCTTCTAGTTCTGAAGAAGAGTCATACACACGAAACATTAACTCTGTTTCTCCCTCCATAGACACGGCCAAACCTGCTGAGTTTTTCCAGCATTTTTTGGTTTCTATTTCAGATTTCCAGCATCCATAGTATTTGCTTTTATCTTGGCCTTCTTCCATAGCCTGGCTCCTTGAAGCCCTCATCTGAGTGATTTGCAGCAGAACTCGTTTTCTGGTGTGCTGGAATCTGTAGTATAATTTCTCCCTCATTTGTTATTACCGAAGAGATGAGGGCAGCAGTCATATCCACAGAAGCAACTCACTGATCTCAGGGCTGGAGTTTTGGGGACACTGCACACCACCCAGGGCGGATGTGTGAGAAAATAGGATGGGGCTATTGGATGCACAATGTGGTGATGGAGGCTGGCACTGTCCTGTCATGAAGATGTGCTTTATACCAAATAATAATTTTTAATCCACCAGCTGGGAACATAAATTGAACTTTTAAAAACATATCTTTGAAAACACAAACTAAAGTGACTTGAATTCACAGCCAAGATGGTTACCTAATTTACATTGCTCAACATTCCACATTCCAAACTCATTGACATGGAGTCTGAAAAAACCCATGTAAAGACAATGACATCAGAGGAGTGTGAATGAACCATATTTCCTGTTCCATTAGCACAATGTCCAGATACTCAACTGAGTGGAAGCAAACCATAAACTTAATCACTTGAACAATGGGACCCCTGGCTAAGAGAATGAAATCCCAGACCTGACCTAATGAAGTTACAGTTTTAATACAGATCTTGTTTTTAATTACTGGTGAGTTGCAGAATATAGTCACAAGACAAGTATAAATGAGGTGGGTAGGTGGGTGAGTGGTTAGGGAGGTCAGGTCGGTGGGGAGTTGGGTGATGGGGGCTAGTCAGGTTGGATTGGGGGGTAGTCAGGTTGGGTCAGGTGGGATGGGAGTCAAGGGGTTGGGGAGTCAGGGAGTCAGTGAGAGTGATTGCAGAGTGGTGAGTTGTACAGCTATTAAGGAGTTAGATTAGATTTTTTTGTCTAATCTTTCTCATTTAACTATCCACGTAAGTAAATCAGAACTGTCCAAGGTCTTCAGCTCTAGCTCAGAGTCAGAAACATTCACGGACAGTCTCAGGGAGGAGCAGGGAATTGCTTATCGACAGGTCAAACTTCCTGGACAATTCCCACGGAGCCAGCACATTGGAATGTCAGGAGGTCCGGATGCATGTCTTGGGTCGTATGTCTGGTCTCCAATGATCCAGAGACTGGAAGATCTGGGCCACTATTTTAAGTGTAACAAAGCTAACCTCTTTTTTTGCTAAACTCAAGAAACCCGGTCCAATTCATTCATTTATGTTCACAGTACCTAAAAAGTTAAGTACTCACTGAATTGGTAAGTACATCCTTTTTAAACAAGAAAAAATGGTTGTTATCAAATGATGAGAGACCAAGCCATTTGAACCCTCCCCAGCTGGTTGTGACAGACCCAACCTGGTTATGGCCTGCACATTAAAGCCAAAATGTTCATAATTACCTTTCTGATGGCATCCAACGGTAGTCCCAGTTTCAAAAAGAATTCCAAAGTGCCAACTGGCTGTGTGAGTTGTATGCCCTAGGTACATTTAGAGGAACCTTGACCAATATGGTGGACAGCAAAATTCCAGCGTAGAGCGGGGGTGTGCACACCCTTAGGTACCCATTTTGTATCTGTTAAACAGAAGGCATAATTCAAATTTGAGAATAGAGTTTATTTTGTACAACCTCGCACCTGGGGCAAAATATTAAGGTTGGCTGGCAGGCATGATCGGCGGGTTCGGGAGCGGCTGGGAAGCGGACTGCTGACTGCAGCCGGCCCCCAGCCCCAATTTCATGCTGCTGGAAGCGCGCACCGAAATGCTCAGCGCTGCCAGGGTGGGGGCAGGAAGAAGGCGGGCGCTGATGTAAGCGCGGGCGCGGGCGAGCACAGAATGAAAGCTCCCCGAAGGCAGAGAGCTACCTCAGGGAGCTGAATACTTTAAAAGTATTAAATAAAGATTTTAAAATCAGAATAAAAATGTCCAAGAACCACAAACAGTCACATGAACGTATGCACGATAAAAATGCTGTCCATAGATTTTTATTTTTTTTTCATTTAATAACGGAAACCTCATCCCACTATTGGATGAGGCTTCGTGAAAAATGCAAAGGCCGCCCGGCCGATTTGCCCGTCCGCCAAACATTGGGGACATTTACAACTTTAATGGGCTTAATTGCCCTCTTAGGTGTCAGCGGGTGCGCTTCCAACTTTTGCGTGAACGCGGGATTACGTTGGGATGCTCACCCAGCGTTATCATCTGCTATTGTATGCTCAAGGGGGTCGGGGCTCATGCCTGCACACCGACCTGAAAGCTGTGCCCCTGGAATCTACAGGTTTATGATTCTTCTATTTGATATTTATGGGAATTAAACAGAATGCACAAGTTCCATCGATACGATTTTATTGTATCTTCAATACAGGTTCAAAACCACCACAAACAACTAATCTGAGGTTAGTTATAAAATCGCTAAAGTGCAGATAGGATATCAGTAATGTTACAAGTGATAGTATTGCATGCAAACTCCAGTGGATGACCAGTCTTTGTGGGTTGTAGGTCATAATGGGGTGAGATGACTGGCCAAGTCATCTCCTTCCGATTGCAGTGGCCAATGTAGTTTTTGCCACGTCTTTTATATTCCTTTTCAGAGGTGGATCTTGGTATTATTAATGACATGACCTTATTGTCCTTTAAGTTTCTTTTAATCCAAAATATCCAATGGGGCATCAAGTCTTTTTATTTAAAGCATGGAGTGAAAGCCTGCCCTAGACATTATCCATCTTCTATAAGCTTCTACTATACAGCATGCTCAGAACTGCCTTACTTGTCTCTTTGTTTCCCATGGCCAGTTCCTCAGCCTCAAAGCCGACTTCCAAAGCTCAATTGTTCATATCTGCTTGCTATCAGACATTTATGCCACCCAGTCAGGCTATTGAAGGATAAGGTCTACACAGTACTTAACAGTCAGAAAGTATTCACTTTCCAGGCCTCTCGCTTATCTGTAAGAGGCAGCTCGCAGAGTTCAGTGCAGTTTGTTTTGAAAGAGTTTTTTGGCCTTGTGAAGCCCGTTGGATAAATTTGGTCAGGTTTGGTGAAGTTATGACTCTTACATCTCGTGGGGCATTGTGAATAGCATGAAAGCCCAGAGATCAGTGAGGCTGACAAACCTATTTTTACAGACTTATACAGCACGGCTTACAGACTAATGATTTTTGTGGAAATAATCATTGTCCTTTTTATAGAGGCATTAACAATCTTTCTAGTTTAATCTGCCGTGTGATTCTCTTCCACTTTGTATCCTTCCAGACTCCCTCACTCTCTCACGGTGCAGATTTTCCATTCAGCTATGTTTTTCCTCGTCTCAGTTTAAATTTTGTGATGTTGCTTCATTACATAAGCACAATCTTTAATGAATGTTCTGTGTTTCCAATTTCTTGTCACCGAAAGCAAGCACACCATTTAAACACAGATTAGGTGACCACTTTTCCAAACGCCTCCATTCAATTTGTACATATGATTCTGAGATCCCTTAGCACCAGCATTCTCTTTTCTTCTTTTTATCCCGCTGGATTTTGATCCGCTTTGCAGCCAGCATCAAGTAATCAAGATTCTTTGGCTGGAATTTTACCCTATTCCCCAACCCTCACTACCCCTGGGGCAATATTTTCAGGTCAGCATGTGGGGGTGGGCCCAACACGCCAAAGCGTAAAATGACACATGATGAGGTCGGGCGTGTGTCCCGACTTCAATGCGCGCCATCGCGATATTTCGGAAGGCAGGCGCCATGAGTTCCGAGGCTCGCCCGACCTTAATTAACGGGCCAGTTAAGGCCCTTGAAGCAGCAATTGGGAACGATTTTTCACAGCCTGTGTGATTTTCAGTGTGCTGCATGGGCGCAATGGGCAGGCAGGTAGGCCTTAATTAGCCCGCCCACGTAAAATGGCAGCGTGCCCCAATTGGGGGCACCGATCGGAGGTGCGCCTGCACGTGCCCGGTCCTGAACATCCCCCCCCCGGCAACAGGGGGAAAATTCTGCCCCAGGGGTCAGTGGGTGATCTTTGTGGATCCTCCCAGTCAGCTGTTCACAGTTGTGTCAAGCAGGTAACAGACGCCCTGTTCAGGCATGCATTGACTTTCCTTCACTACCGCATGGACGAGGCCAGCCAGGCAGAGCGAGCCAGAGGCTTTGCAGCGATTGCTGGATTCCCCCGTATCCAGCATACAATCGACTGCACACATGTGGCCATCAAGGCGCCCAGCGGGTGAGCCCGGTGCCTTCATCAACAGGAAGGGATTCCACTCCATGAACGGGCAGATAGTTTGTGACCACAGGATCCAGGACCCCGGCAGCTCCCACGATGCTTACATCCTCAGACACTCCCAAGTGCTGAGGCTCTTCAGTGTTCCAGCCTGGTCAGATGGATGGCTGCTGGGTGACAAGAGCTATCCCCTCAAAAGGTGGCTCATGATGCCTCTCTGCCATCCAAGAACAGAGGCCGAACAGCGGTACAATAGGAGCCAAACCTTCACAAGGGCTGTGGTAGAGAGAGCCATAGGTCTTCCCAAGATGCGCTCCCAATGCCTGGACCATTCAAGGGGAGCACTCCAATTCCCCCAAGATCATGTGTCACTGATAGTTGCACTCTCCACAGCCTAGTGCTGGAATGGGAGATGCAGTGGAGGAAGAAGATGTAGAACACAGACGCTCTGGCTGCAGATGAGTCCAGTAGTGAATCCGAGGATGAGCATGCTCAGGAGAAAGCTGAGGGGATAGATGCTGACCTGGGCAACCTCCAGGGAGGAAGGAACACCTGTGAGGCTTTGATCCAACGGTCCTTCAGCTAGCTTACCAAATAAGAACCACCAACACATGCCAGGGCTGCAGGCTCAGTACTCGATACCTGAGAGCAACATTTGCCTGGTTAGGAACATTAACTATGTGCTTTGTCAATAAACTCAATGATAAACAAGTCACTCATAACATAATGGGTTACCCTGCACCTGCAGAACTAATGAAACACCCAGAGGCTTGTGGAGAACCAAAATATTTAATGATTGCCAACTTGCAAACAGAAATGAAAATGCATTAAAAGGTGTTGAGCAGCACACCTACTGAAAAACAACTGAAATGGGGCGCAGAGGAAAACCACCAGTGATAGGCCCGTGTTGCGCCTAAGGTGATTTACGCTTACGCTTGTGGGTGCTAAGTCTAGGTGCTTCCCCGTCGCCAGCACCGGCATTGAAGGCAGCCTGCCCACTCTGCTGTCCTGTTGGCCTTGATGACCTTGGCGGGCATCCTCTGGCCCATGGAGCCTGTGCTGGCCCTGACTGGGAGGGAGCAGTCAGTGGCACAGCTGGCATCTCCCGAGTCGCTGCAGCCTCATCAGATGCCACGGTCACTGGCAGAGGGGTGGAGGAGTGACAGCCATTATCCAGAGCGCCCTGAGAGGACCCCGCAGAGACGACAGGCCAACATGAGTTCGCTTTGGACCTCCCTGCTCTCCATTGATGGATGGGCACCTTGCTGGGATATTGGGTGCCCAATCCATCTCCCACACTGGCATTGACCACCTGAGATCAATGCCGCTGTGAGGGCTTGCAGGTCCAAGCGCATCCCCAGGAAGCCCTAATTGTTCTCCCGGCACAGCCTCTCCATGAGAGTTGACAGTCTTTCCATGGAGGAGGCATTGCACTCCGCATAGGCCCCTCCGTCACGGAGACCATGCCGCGCATTGCCTCATGTATCTCTGCCAGATCCCCCCGCAGACCCTGCTGGACTTCCAGCATCTGCTGCCTTAGGGATGACTCCAGAGGCTCATCATCAGCCACTGACTGAGCATTTTCCTGGTCCCCAGCAGCCCTCCAACTGCCACTACCCTGGGTACTCTGTCTCCACATGCAACTTAAGCAAGTGTGAAGTGCCCTCACCGGTGTGCACCGAGGTACTAGCTGACAATCTAATCTTATCCCCATCGAGGCGATGGAATCTGTGCTGGTGCCTGCCCAGCTGAGATGGTGTGATGCTGGTGCATTTATATCCTCTGGGCCCTCAGGGGTCAGCGGTGGTCCTTCTGCCTCCTGAATCCGGTGAGGCTGAAAGGAAGAACAAGGACGTTTGATTAGTAGAAGTCATTACACTGTTGATGTGCCTGCCTGGCACCCGGATAAGGATGCGCTCCTCCTTCCATTATCAATGGGCAACCCATGTTGGATGTTGAAATCAATATGCAGTCAACAGTGGAGTGTTTACACTGACAGACATTGTGACCTCAGTGCACAGCACTCTTACCTCCCAGTGGCACCCCGACCTCATCGCGGCCAGTTGATCTGGGTGCATGGAGCCTCTCCAGCTCCAATGCCTCCTGCTTGTATCTGGTGATGATGAGAAGATGGAGCTGCCCTCCGTCAGTCCACAGCCGCTCAGCATTATGGTGGCTGTCTTCTCCTGAAAGGAGAGAGGAGCTTTGATTACTCCACCCTGTACCTGCATTGCCATTGCAGCCCTGCCACCCCCACCTGAGGCAAACATTGCAGGACTCATCCGATTCATGACACTGGGGCCGCTGTACACTCACTGCAAGCAGCCAGGGCTGAACCCCTTGCCCAGATGCTGCCTCCATCACATTTGCCACTCATGCTCTAATGCCTTCCAAACCTACGACCACTACCAACTAGAAGGGCAAGGGCAGCAGATAGATGGGAACACCGCCACCTGGAAGTTCCCCTGCAGGTCACTCACCTTCCTGACTTTGAAGTGTTTCAGCGCTCCACCGCTATCGCTAGGTCAAAATCCTTGAACTCGCCCCAAAACTGCACTGTGGATGTCCCTGCACCACATGCAGTGGATACAGAAGGCATCTCAGCACCACCCTCTCAGGGGCAACTAAGGGTGGGGAATAATGCTGGCCCACCCAGCGAAGGCCACATTCCATGAGTGAATGAATATAAAAACAGAATTCTGAGTTGGGGTGACTGTGAGGGGGGCCAATCTAACTGCTGTACTAAGTGACCCGTACCAACATTGTGCTCACCTTTCCTGATCGCGAGAGGTCATTAAACTGCTTGTGGCACTGCACCCAGGTGTGCCTCACCACATCGTGGGAGCTGACCCATTCTGCCACCTGCTCCCAGGCACGTTTTGTTTGGTGGGGGGGGGGGGGCCACCTTCTCCCATCCCTTGGCACAAAGATCTCACAGCGTGCTGCCACCTCCTTGAGGAGGCACTCATCCACAAACCTCGGGTCCGACTGCCCTGCTGACCTGCCCTCCCGCCTGGCCTGCTCTCCAAGGATGCTATCCGACGTCTTCCTGTCCGACATCAGTGGCAGCCTTAGGACGGCTACCTGTACCGCTTTTGAGTAGGCCTTCGGGTCGCCATTGCACCTGGCAGTCATTGGCCTCCGGCTGCCACCCGCCCCTTCCTGCTGATCTCGGGAGCCATGATTTATGCTGGGCAGGTTTCAATTGGCCAGCCCGCATAAAATGGCAGTGCGGAGCCGATTGCAGGCAGCGATTGGCTTTGTGCCCGCTCCTGCCCAGCCCACCCGCCATAGGTAAAATCCTGGTCTTGGAATGGGCTGGAAGGCAGGGAAGGACATAAAACTGTGGGGGAAGAGCAGGAGGTTGAGGGGAGTGGGGTGAACATGCCCACCTACCAACCTCTACTGGGATTTTACTAGCGGGAGGGTAGGTATTGAGTGGCCTGCCCATCCTTGGGACTGTTGAGGCCCTTATTGACAAATTAAGTGCCTCCCACTGCCAGAGGTATTTTACCAGTAGTGGGGGTTCCCACTCCATGTGGCAAGGTTGCCAGATAAAATCTGGAGGCCTAGCTGCAAGCTCAGAAGAGTGGCAAGATCCCTCCTCTTCGGCACCCAGTGTGCAACGGAAGGGCCCATCAGCAGCAAGGGCCACCCCAGCTTGAAAGCTCCTTATTCCCCCGGCTACCTACGTCGCTCCCTCACCCAGGCTTGCCCGACTTGCCACCCTGCTTATCTCCTGATCCAGCCTCAACCACTGTTCCTTGTCAGGGACTGACTGCTGTCCTAGCAGTAGCCACTGCTATGAGGGCACCGTTGGGATTGGAGAGCTGCCAGCCCTCTAACTGGGCCGCAGCTCTTGGAGAGAGGACATCCTCCCACATTGGCCAAAAGCTTTTCCTTGATGGGCGGGCGGGCCTCACCGTCTCGGCGGCGGGCAGGCAGCCGAATCCGCCACAGAGACGGAGCCCACCGCCATTTTGAGTGGGCGGGCCAATGAAGGCCTGCCCAGCGGCCTGCCCGAATGGGAGCGCTATGTGCTTTGTGTGCTGGGGGGGTGGGGGGGGGATTCCCCATCTGTCAAAGTTCGCTCTTTCGCGCATGTGTGTGAAAGTGCACACATCTCCCTGAAACTAAGTGCTGTCTCAGGGAGATTACTGACAGTGTGAAAAACTTGAAAAATAGAAAAATTATTAACATGTCCCCCTCATGTGACAATGTCACAAGAGATGGGACATGTTAATAAGAAGCACATAAACTTTATTGAAGTTTTTAAAAACGGACATGCAACCTCATCCCGCCAGTGGATGAGGTTTCATGTATTATCAGAAGCCCGCTGGGGCTCCTGGCCTACCTGCCAGCCTTAAGGTTGGAGGGGCAGGGTCTTTAATTACCTTAATTATCCTGTCAATGGCCTTAATTGGCCATTGACAGGTCAGTGGGCGGACAGCTGATCGCGCTGTCCACCCGCCTTCCTCAATACTTAAATGGACCGGGATGACATCAGGCGTTCCTCCCAATGTCATCCCGCATCGTTTTCCCGTCAGCTAGCGGGCCCCGCCCCCAAATCGCCGACAGGAAAATTCTGCCCATTGGGGCGGAAACAACAGAATCTTAGTGTCGTGATTGTAAGTAAAACTTTTCATACTGTTTTGGGGATCATGTACAGATGAATCAGCCCTAAGCGTGGGTAATCTTAGGGCGGAGCTTGCTAGTCATTGTCTTGGTTCAAGCATGTCACTTCATCTGGAGCTCTGTAAGTAAAGATTACTGCTTCTAACAAGAAACTTGTCCGGTACACCAAGGGGAGAATTTTCTCCCCATCTGGGGGGCTGAGCGTGAGTGGGTGCAGGCGGGTGTGCAGCCGAACGCCACCCGCGATTGGCTGCACGCCGCCATCTTACGTGAGCTGGCCTTAATTGGCCCGCCCAGCGTGACATGCACCCAGAGGTGCAGAGCGCTCCATGTGTGGGTGGGGATAATAGGTTGAGTCGGGGCTTGCGTTCTTTCACTCATGCGCGCGAACGAGCGTAGAAATCTCCCTGGAGCACAGAGCTGCCTCAGGGAGATTAGTTTCATTATCAATAATTTAAATAAAGGAAAAAAGAATTAAGACGTCCCATCATGCGACGGTGTCACATGAGCTGGGACATGTCAATGAGCTTTAATAAAAACTTTGATTCAATTTATAAACAAATCATGAAACCTCATCCTGCCCATGGATGAGGTTTCATGAAAAATGTGAAGGCCCCCTGGGCTGTTGGCCTGCCCGCCAACCTTAAGATTAGACCGTCAGCTCTGTTAATTATTTCAATTGATATTTAAATAGCCTTAATAGGCCTTTGACAGTTTGGTGGGTGCACAGCTGACTCCAGTGCGTGCCCGCTGAACTGAAAATCGGAATGACGCATGGTGACAGCGGGACCCCGATTTCACTGTGTGTCATTTTACGTGTCGCCCCACTCGCCGACTTGAAGATTCTGGCTCACGTTTACTACACTTAGGCAGTTAACTGCCCGATGACCATAAAATCCCATTGTGACTTCCTAGGATAGTGTGGGTGGGATTATGTCCAATTTTTCAGCTGGTGGGCAGATCCTCCATCTCTGCAAAAAACATTACAATCTTTGTCTCTTTTATACCTTTATGTTAGTATACTTTCTCCTTTCATCACATGTTAATATTACTTTAGTGCATTGAGCAATTCCTGCCTTTGCTTCAGTATGTTACAGATCATTCCAACATTTTTTCCTCACCTTTCCTTTGTTCTGTTCCTCTTTGAATGCAGTGTATTTTCCATTTTTCTCCTCAGTTCTGATGAAAGGTTACACCTGAAACGTTCACCCAACAATGTTGCTGGTAATTTTGTCTTTGTACAATAATGTCAATTGGCGGCAGTGAATCTGCAACACATTTCACATTCCTTTCTACTTTAATTCTCATTGTCTTCAAAGGAAGTAAAAATGGTTAGAGATGTAAAATGGGCTGCCGATTCAATGTCACCTGCTTTGCGTTGTCACACAAAATCAAAATCTCCCTGTTGACTGTTTCTGTTTGTGCTTCACCAGTTACAATGATGTTTGATTACCTCACCTTTGGGGAGCTGGTTTGTTTAGTTGTCTAGACAGCTAGCATGTGGATCAGATTAAACAGCATAGGGTTCGATTCCTGTTCTGGCTTAGGTAGACTTAAGGGCTGCCTCTACCCATAGTAAAAATTCATGGCACTTAGCCATGGTTCAGCAAAAAGTCACCAAGGACCTGCCTTCACGCAGAGAGAAGATATTGCTTTTATGTGTCTTACTGTTGCTGAAAAAAGTACTTTAATAAATATACAGAATAGTCATCCACAATTACAAGTACCTCTGTTCCTTCAGGTCAGGCAAATAAATTGCAAATGACAAAATATACATTAAGGAACATGGTTATGTAATTTACATATTATTTTAATACACCTATTTGTATTTTGGTGGATATGTATTAATTCTGGTGGGAAATGTTGTGTTCTTTATTTGTTGCAAAACACCCTAATCATAGACCATTGGTAAACAATAATGTAGATCCTTTATTTAAAGATAAGGCCATATACCGATAACTGGGAGGCTATGTAGACGTGTCTGAACTATATGGCTACTGCTGTATTCTGCAAGACTATACATCACACCCTGTCTCATGATGCATAATGAATGACAGCAGTTGAAGGTGCACCAACCTAAAGGGTACACGCACATTGTATCACAACAGGAGATACCAGCAGTAGCAGGAATAGTCTTTAGCCTTTGAAACAATTTCTCATGCACAACAGCAGTAACTCGAGTGGAAAAATTGACTGAGTAACATCAAGCTCCAATCATATTGCAATATGTTTTAGAGCAAGCATTGCATTCTGATTTAGGCAAAGATGTCAACTAGGTGCAAGTACACCCTACAAGGTAATATGATCCTGTAAAGTGTAATGGTGGAATCAATGGGACAAAAAATATTTTCTTCAATATTTACTCCATCCTATATCTTCAGCATTGTAAATTCTTAGCTTTGTACCTAAATTATTATTTCTTGATTTAGTTTCTTCTGCCACGCTGTTCAATTTCTTATGATATCTGAGCAATGGACCTGACCCTGTCCTTCTCAGGTGCCTAATAAAAAGAGAAGAACATATCAATAGCCAATTTATAACATGATTGAGTTCTATTAAATAAGAGGAACTGATTTTCAGCACCTGTGTTTGTGTCTCTTTCATTTGGAATTCGTGGTTTCCAGTTTCGGGGATATGTTTCTACACTGCAGATGAAGCTTGAGTGCTCCTGTATTGTTCTCATCAAAACATCTTGTTTTATCTTCAGCAACAAAAGCTTTCTTCCAACTGTGGATCCACACCCCTGCCTGGTGAGGAGGTCACCGGCTAAATTGAAGTGGCATCCCAGCAGCAGCTGGGGCAGAATGTATTTTTAGAACCATAGAGGGGGTCAGGGGCAGGGAAGGCAGACCCAGTACCCCTAGTGAGTTCCTCAGAGGGGTTCCCCCTCCATTACTTGTATTTTTATGTCCTCTTGAGTTTTTTCTTTAGGTCTACTTGCTCAAAGCAGCAGATTTTCAGCCAGCGTCGGTAGTGGCCACTTTTCCTGGTGGCGCTGCTGAGTCTTCTGAACTGCCGACCCTGTGATTGGACCAGCAAATCTTGGGGGTAGGTTGAAATCCCAGCGGCAGCCACTTAATTAGTTACCACCCTTAAAATTGAGGGGGAAATCCTGCCAGCTGCCTGCTCCTCCTGGCAACCCACTTTTTTGGCCAATGTTGAGCCATTCACCCAATCGACAAAATTCTACCCATAATGACCCCGGATTGTATTGTCCTCCATCTGGAGTTAAAATCATGCTACAACATTCTATTATTTGCAATGTCGCTGATGTTTTGATAATTCCTCTCACTGGCTCTAAGGACCGGTAGGATACAAGAACAGAATTAACAGAATGCAGCAATTACTTCTCTGACTAATAACCATTTAGCTTGGGGACAATATTACTAGGAGAGGATCTCTTGAAGTAGCATGAATTCATTTAACTGAGGTTATAATTCAGAGTTGATTCCTTGTGAACGTTGTGTGTTGTGTGTGCATCTATCTGTGAAAATAGATAATGTGGTATCAGGCATGAAACAGACACAAAGTTGACAAATATAGCAGTGGGAAAGTATACCCTCAGTGTTCAGACCAATAATATATTCATCAGGCCCATTATTTTAGGCTTCCTTGCGCATGTTAATTAGAAACCCAAAATCTGCTGAAAGACCTATCTGAAAAATTTGTTTAGATTGAGTGGAACTGATGTGAGACCTACCCTGCTCAGAATTTTTCATCAGTCTCTTTTTTTTAGAACAGAAGTTATCAAAAAAATATTTGCTGTTGAAGTAGGAGGGGCAGGCGGTGGCACTGTCTCTACAGACCCTGACTACTTCTGAGAGTTGCTTTAAAACACTGCTGATGTGGCAAGCAACCATTGGTCACTATGTCACTATGGCAGTTCTGCTGGGTTGCTTGTAGCTTCATCCTGAAAGCTAATCCTTATTTATTGAAGACTCCAGGGCAGTCCTGGAGCATTGGCAATTGTGGAAGTATGGCAAGTGTAGGCAGCTTATGGATAAAATGTTAATGAGCCCAAGAGTCAATTTTGGGACAGCTTTGCACTTATGAGCAGCTCATTTTCCATGGCTCCCAGAGTGGATGTAAACCTCACTTAACTCAGTGCTGATACAGTTTATTAGATAACATTTTTAGTATTGTGGTAATTAGGTGATAAAAGCAAATCCCGCAGATGTTGGAAACCTGAAATAAAAACGAGAAAATGCTGAAAGTCGTCAGCAGGGCTGGCAGTATTTGTGGAGAGAGAATCAGAGTTTTATTTCAGGCCGATTACCTTTCATCAGGTGTCCTGAAAAAGGTAATCAAGTTGAAATATTAACTCTATTTCTCTTGCTGCCTGACTTTTTGAATAGTTCTAGAAGTTTCCATAGTTAAGTTTCACTGTGCTTTTATAATTGTATTATATTTCCAGTTGCTTAACTATTCTGACTGTAGTAGTTTGTAAACTAATAGTTTTCTTCTCTCAGATAAAATCATCTTCTGCCTTCACTGAAATACATATCAAATTTTCTGAAAAGCTAGTCCACCTTGTGTGAAAATACATATAACGCGAATTTATACTTTTTCTTCATCACATCAGAAATAGATTGGGTTAAAATGAAAAACTTTAACATCCATGATTGTGACGTTTTTTTCACATTGAAGGGGAAATGTGTTGGTGAGAGTCTTGTGGGGTGTTTGAAGAATTTGGCTGTCATGTTGAATAACTGTCAGTCTATGTGCAAGACACATAAGTTGCGGATATGTGAAGTTTGCAATAGTGCTGAGTGTTTGAGCCAGGGGAACAAGATATTTGTGAAGTTTATTGCAGTGATTGCAGAGTGGAGGGCCGTTTTGAGATTGCTGTGAATGCTGATGATGTAATTTATTCTAGTAGTCTACTTACCTTGACAATTCAATTAGAATCATTGAACTTTTTTCCCAACTCCGCATCCATGTCATCATGACAATGAATCTAGCACTGATATCCTCAATTATCTTCTCCCTCATCATGGTCGATTGTATAGCCTAAGCTGTCAGAAATACGAAGTGAGGATTTAAAAGAGAGCTTTTCCCCTCTTCATGGCACCTCACACTCACTTATAATACAATCACTTCTTCTTCACCCTCGACTTTAAACAGGCGCCCCTCAAGCAACGTAAATGTTATGCTATTCACTGGAGTTGGGTCAGGGTGCAATTAACGGATGGCCAGGAGGTCCACTTCATTATACTTCTACCAACAAAGTGAACCCAGAGGCAATTTTTTTGCCCCCTTGTTCCCAAATCTGAATTGAATGCTTTTGCCTTATAACACTCTTTCTTACAGACAGGGATTTGAGAGAACTGAAAGGTCTGTTGCCTTCCTTATTGTCTGTAATCAGTCCGAGTTTTGTCCGTAATCAGTCTGAGTTTTGAAAGGGAAGATTTTTTTTTACCCACTGAATGTGTGAACAATTTGAATAACCAGCAACAAGATTTTCATGGGTTTAAAGAAGATTAGTTATTCACGTTTTGACCCTGAAAATCTCTCTCACCCACTATTATTCACACACTTGAGGGAAATACATCTAAAGAGAATAGTGCACTTTTACAAGTTCTAAACAAAATAATAGTTTGTAATTCAAGTGATTGGCTTGTCTTGGAACGCTCAAGTTGTATCCCTAGTTAAGAAGAGGTTTTTTCACTTTGGAAGTGTAGCTAAGTGAATTCAATAGCCAAAGTCAAATACCGGAGACTTTGTAGAATTATCTGGAAGAGATGGGCTTTCTGCAGGTCACAAAGTTAGTTATTTGTAGCTTTGTTACCAGGAGGTGGGTTTGCTGTATTGGTGGACCCCAAAGGAACAGGCTTAGAGACCTTATGATGTTGCAGTCTCCAGGTCTTAAGGCATTGATGATGTTGCCCTCTCTGCTGCTGCTGCTGCTGTTTCTGCAGTTGTTTTTTTGCAGACAGCACTTAACGATCAAAAGGGAGACCAACATGGCTGCTTAACCATGTGGTTATCTGGCGCACTGACCTTTACCTCGCGGAGGCTGAGCGTCAACTCACAGACACTTCCTCCTACCTCTCCCTGGACCATGACCCCACCACTGAACATCAAGCCATTGTTTCCAGGACTGTCACTGACATCATCTCCTCTGGGGATCTTCCTCCCACAGCTTCCAACCTGATAGTCGCCCAACCTCGGATGGCCCACTTCTACCTCCTACCCAAAATCCACAAACAGAACTGTCCCGGTAGACCTATCATGTCAACTTGCTCCTGCCCCACAGAACTCATTTCTCGTTATCTTGACTCCCTACTCTCTCCCCTTGTCCAGTCCCTCCCCACCAACATCCGTGATTCCTCTGACACCTTAGGTCACATCAACAATTTCCAGTTCCCTGGCCCCAACCGCTTCCTCTTCACCGTGGACGTCCAATCCCTCTACACCTCCATCCCCCACCAGGATGGTCTAAGGGCCCTTAGCTTCTTCCTCAAACAGAGGCCCGAACAATCCCCATCCACCACTACTCTCCTCTGTCTGGCTGAACTTGTTCTCCTTCAACTCCTCCCACTTCCTCCAAATAAAAGTGTGGCTATGGGTACCCGCATGGGCCCCAGCTATGCCTGTCTCTTTATGGGGTATGTGGAACATTCCTTGTTCCAGTCCTACTCTGGCCCCCTTCCACAACTCTTTCTCCGGTACATCGATGATTACTTCGGTGCTGCTTCGTGCTCTCGTCAGACTTGGAAAAATTTATTAATTTTGCTTCCAATCTCCACCCCTCCATCATTTTCATGTGGTTCAACTCTGACACTTCCCTTCCCTTCCTTGACCTCGCTGTCTCAATCTCTGGTGATATACTGTCCACCAATATCCATTACAAGCCTACCGACTCCCACAGCTACCTTGACTATAGCTCCTCATACCCCGCTTCCTGTAAGGACTCCATCCCATTCTCTCAGTTCCTTCGCCTCCGTCGCATCTGTTCTGATGATGTTACCTTCAAAAACAGTTCCTCTGACATGTCCTCCTTCTTCCTTAACCGAGGTTTTCCACCCACGGTCGTTGACAGGGCCCTCAACCGTGTCCGGCCCATCTCCCGCGCATCCGCCCTCACGCCTTCTCCTCCCTCCTAGAAACCTGATGGGTTTGTCCTCTTGTCCTCACTTATCACTCCACCAGCCTCCGCATTCAAAGGATCATCCTCCACCATTTCCGCCAACTCCAGCATGATGCCACTACCAAACACATCTTCCCTTCACCCCCACTGTCGGCATTCCGTAGGGATCATTCCCTCCGGGACACCCTGGTCCACTCCTCCTTCACCCCCTACTCCCCAACCCCCACCTATGGCACCACCCCATGCCCACGCAAAAGATGTAACACCTGTCCCTTCACTTCCTCTCTCCTCACCGTCCAATGGCCCAAACACTTCTTTCAAGTGAAGCAACATTTCACTTGCATTTCCCCCAACTTAGTCTACTGCATTTGTTGCTCCCAATGCGGTCTCCTCTACATTGGAGAGACCAAATGTAAACTGGGCGGCGGCTTTGCAGAACACCTGCGGTCTGTCCGCAAAAATGACCCAAACCTCCCTGTCGCTTGCCATTTCAACACTCCACCCTGCTCTCTTGCCCACATGTCTGTCCTTGGCTTGCTGCATTGTTCCAGTGAAGCCCAACGCAAACTGGAGGAACAACACCTCATCTTCCGACTAGGCACTTTACAGCCTTCCGGACTGAATATTGAATTCAACAACTTTAGGTCTTGACCTCCCTCCTCCATCCCCACCCCCTCTCTGTTTCTTCCCCTTTCCTTTTGATTTTTTTTTCAATAAATTATATAGATTTTTCTTTTTCCCGCCTATTTCCATTATTTTTAAAAATTTTAAATTTTTTATGCTCCCCCCACCCCCACTAGAGCTATACCTTGAGTGCCCTACCATCCATTCTTAATTAGCACATTCGTTTAGATAATATCACCAACTTTGACACCTATGTGTTCTTTTGTTCTGCTGTCTGTGACATCTTTTGATGATCTGCTTCTATCACTGCTTTTGTCTACAACCACACCACGCCCGTCCACTTCTCTCCCCCCACCCAACCCCCCCACCACCTTAAACCAGCTTATATTTCACCCCTTCCTGGGATTCACCTAGTTCTGTTGAAGGATCATGAGGACTTGAAACGTCAACTCTTTTCTTCTCCGCCGATGCTGCCAGACCTGCTGAGTTTTTCCAGGTAATTCGTTTTTTGTTTATCACAATCCTCTTTTCCAAAAGTATTGTACTTCAGTGGATTAGCCACAACCTGGGCTATTGTTTGTAGGCTTTCACCCTGGGGGTTTGAGACAATCACCATTGGTTTCAGGATGACCCATTCAAGGCAGGAAATATCTTTTGAATTGTTTCAGGAGATGAGTGATGACACTTGTTAGTCTGGAAGGTGTCTTTTTATCCTTTCGAGACTGAATGATAGTTTGAATCCACAGACCAAGTCAGGTGACTCTAGGCGGCAATCATTTTAATGTCCATTTTTTTAAAAAATCATCAGTTCCATAAGATTCCACACTGGTAACGTTCATGTCATAAAAGTTATGGGTAGGATATGCCTTTACTGGGCATGCCATCTTATGCCTGGATGAGAGGATGTAAGCCTATCCCTGCATTTATGAAAATATGTCAATTGTAATCTCTCTGAAAATGGATGGAGCCAACTGACCATGACAAAACTTTGTGTGACAAAATATCCTTTGACAAATCATTGATTTTGGAGAAGATGAGGAGGCAAATAGTCCACTAACGCATTTGGAAGTTTTGCCAAATGTAGCACCTTGAAAGCAACGGGCGTAATTTTCCAGCCCCCTGTGATGGGATCCTCCCTGATGGGGCTGACAAGCCATTGAAAGCTTCATTCAGATTGGTGGGATCTTCCCTGCCAGTATGAGGGACCCATATTTCAGTGCAACAAATGGAAACTTTATTTGTTTTGTTTATTTAGAAAGTTAAACTGCCAGTGCTAGGAATCTTGTGTCTTCTGTTCTAGATGATTTATTTCTATTCCTTTTGATTCCTCCCATGGTATTAATAATTCCCTGGACAAGATGAGTGAGCAGTCTGCTGTCAGGTTTTCAATTCTCATTTTCAGAAAATTATATCAGTATTTTAGCTATGAATTAAGATTTTTGATGTGTGGTCACTTAGTTGCTAGCACCAAACTTGTTAATTTTATGCATTCAATGATGAGTAGCAATTACCATTGTCTGCATTTTTAAGATTGATTTATTTTTAAACTGGTCAGACCCAGTAAGATTAGAATTGCAGCTACATGCTAAAGCTCTGTCTCACTGAACATCAAATTACTTGAAATACAATGAAAAGAACCACTCTGGGGCCAACTGCAGTGCGATTTGCAAGAGTCGCCTTTGATGTCTGATTTTTATCTTTCTAAATCTAAGGACACTTTTGCACTCTTATTTGTTATCCCCCTTGTGAGCCAGTGCTTTAATAAATGATCTAGTTGAGATTGTAAACTCGGGGGAGATACAAAATAGGTTGCTGATTCATTATTGCATGTCTCACACTATTGCACCAAATCCAAATTATCCCCATTCTGTGTTGCATGCGTAACACTTGCATCCTTATAAAACAGTATGTTATCTCATTAACCCAAACAACAGAGTGGGAAACCCACTAGCATTACAACAATATTATAACAAAAACAATTATTTTGGGATTAACTACAGCCAACTTAAAAATCATATATGAATTGTGATGTGGCATGTAATATGGGGCTGAACGTTAAGAAAACACTTTTCAGATACAAGCACATTTTGTACAATAAATCACTTATGAGGTAATATTTGAATTTAAGTGACTGTAATTGTACATCTTTCCATTATTAATTGGCATTGCATTCTTACAATGTATGTCAAACAGTCAGAATAGCTGGGTTATAATATGAAATATCAATAAGTGAATTTAGCCAAGGCTAGTTTATATCTTGAGGCTTTGTGGTAATCAGATCATTTCAAATCAGACACTTAGGAATAGAATGCAGTTGGAGTGGAACACAGTCTGTTGGTAATTTACCCCCTATGTTATTTTCTCCTTAGAATCAAAATGTTGCCTCTTTGAAAGCATTGTGTGCAGGTTGTTTTATTAAACACTTCCGTCCACCATGTCCCATATCACTGTATGTCCTGAAACTTCAAAAGTAGGATTTATAGCAGCCTACTGACAGCATATCAATCCTGTGAATCTCCTTCTACAGAGATGAGCAAAAAAACCCAAACTCATTTCATGTTAGATCTTTTTAATCTTCTAAAAGCCAATCAACAAGCCATTTTTGAATATTGTGTGAGAATCTGGTTTCCAAAACACAGCTGAACCACCTGTGCCCTCCAAGATTATCTTTAAATCATGCCAGTGTGTGATGATTTTGCATAATTCCTTCATTTTATTAGAGTCAGTGTAGTTCAATTATCCCGACGTATAAATCTTCAATTACATTTTGCTGACAGGAGACTGACCTTTTACAAATCTAAGTGAGAGGATAAGTGCTTTTACAGTAAATCTTTCCAAGCTTGAGTGAGTACTGGTACCATGGTAACATCCCACTGCAGTTGTTGCTGGGAGTTAGAAAAAATATACTTCAATGTTTACAGAGATGGATGAGTAGCCAAGTGAAGGCCAAATTCCGCACTTAAAGGAAGATTTTTGACATCAATATTAAATATGCAAATTACAGCTTGATTTAAAAAAATAGTAAACAATTGAAGTTAACATGCACTGATAATTGATTAAATAACATAGCTTCTATTTTTCAAGTGTTTGACAGTGACATGAAGGAGTAAACAAGAGAAGTGGGACTGGGTTCACAGATCTGCACTAGCATAGTTGTATGCTAATCGTTGCAACCAGATCCATTACTAAATGTATCTTTTAGGCTGGCTTCACCTCTGGAACTCACTGCTCCCAGGAAAAAGGACCATGGGTGGAATTTTATGACCCTGTTGTGATGGGGCGGGGCTGTAAAATGTGGTGAACTATTCTAAACTCTATTGACTTCAGCAGGGCAGTAAAATCCCAGAACCGTAAAGTTCCACCATGAATGGTTCATTGGTCTGTTGAAGTTTTATTCTTAAAGTTAGCTTTCTGTTTGAAAAGTTGATAGCAAACTTTTTATTATCATTATTATGAAGCCGTGATGTTTTATTTCACTTTATTAGCCAAAGAGTATTTTGTATCTTGAGACCTTGTGGTAATCAAATACTGCTATCACTGTGGGTGATATCATTTTTCTATAATGCTTTTTTAGACAATTTTCTGCTTTTACTGTTGCTTTCTGTTACAATCCAAACTGTTGGAAACAAGTATAAATCCCTTTATGAGTTAATATAATACTCTACAATTTACTTGAATATGAATTCCATGAGGAGTTATCAAACTTAAGTGCGATAGCATGCAAGATATTGGCGCCAATTTTCAGCTTCAGTGGTGAGTCAGTTCCAAAAAAAACCTCTTGATTGGAGCTAGAAGGAGCAATAATGCTCCTCCAATTCCACAAGCGCCACGATTATTGCCCACCCTTGATGTGACCCGCCACAATCCCCACCTCCAAGCACTTACTTGAGGTTCACTTGTGGTGATCAAGGTGCTGACATTGATATTTTAGCATTGAAAAACTACCCGTGGAGGGATGACAAGCACCAAGAGCTCATCCTGAGTATGGATATGAGTCGAAGAATCCAATTTACATTGATCCATAGATATTTTAGTTCCATCACATGTTGCTTGAACTGGGACTAATTTCTAGGCTATTAACTATTGGAGAATGGAGTATGATATTCTTGGCTTTGTGGGGCTATTTATGAAATCTGTTGAGGTAAAGAAAATGTAAACATTAAGAAACCTCTTACGATGGCTTCCTTGCCATGAGGTCTACAAGAATGAGCAGGATCATGAGACATTGCATAATTTCCTGTGATTTTGTATACTGTGTCTCATTAGTGGATCACACAGTTAGAATTAACCCCTTATAGATAACTCCCCCAAATCATTGATTCTCCCCATTATATTACATTTTCTCCCAAGTCTCTGATTTCAATTTCTTTTTTTAACCAGGACAACCGCTGTGGTTTCACTGGTCTACCCGACCAGGACCTCTGCTCCTTTGTAGGAAATGGGGGATTTGAGCCTTACAGGAGATCTCTCAGGCTCTATTCGGCAGAAGGAGAATTTGTGCATTACTGATGTTCACCAGCCTGGTAGACATCCGAATATCGTAATGAACGGAGCATCTCTGGTCTGTTCAGTCGTTTAGATAACTGGTTTGACTGTGTAGGAGGTTGTTTTCATGCAGCAACTAGTGCACATCAGTTCTGTCTCACCGTACCATTATCTGTTTGAATGAAGTGGGACCATGGACATAGGGGCAGTATTTTGCCCTTGGTGGGGGTGCTTGGCAGGAGCAGGTGGGGATAGTTAGGAAGCTGACGGCCGCCCATGATCAGCACCGGACCATGATTTCATACTGGTGGGCCAATTAAGTCCCGCCCAGTGTGAAATGTGAGCAGCAGCATTGAACGCTGCCTGTGCAGCGGGGAGGGGGGTGGGGGGCAGGATGCCGAGCTGACTGACCACGATCTTCACACATGCACACGAGAGAGCACTTTGTAATTTCCCTGAGGCACAGGCTGCCCCAGGGAGATGAAGAGACATAAAAAAAAATTTAACCATTAAAAATGTAATGAAACATGTCTCCTCATGTGACTCATTGAGCAGGGATAAGTTAAAGTTTTTATTTTATTTTTATCTGCTTTTGGAAACCTCACCCTGCCTGTGGGTGAGGTTTCATAAAAAATGCAAAGGCCGCTTGGCCTTTTTGCCCGCCTGTCCAATCAGTTAGGTTGGATGGGCAGCAAAAATTTTAATTTAATTGATAACTTAATTGCCTTAACAGGCTTTTTAATTGCTGGTGGGCATGCTGCCAGCCCAGGCACGCGCCCACTGGCTGAACTAACATGCGACTGCGCATTGACGTCGGCACACTCAGCCGATGACAATGCGCATCATTTGACACTCAAGTGGGTCAGGTGTGTGACCACCCGCTGAGTGAAGATTTCTGCCCATGGTGCCCGTTCAACCACCTGTCCATAACCAGCTTGGTCTTGGATCCAAACTGGCGCTCCTGGTTGGAGGTCTGGCAGTTTGCATGCTTTATGATGTTTGTCATCATTCTACATTTGGCTGGAACAGTACTCATCCTCATACTCACTCACTTTTTCCAAGGCATCAGCTTGTAATCACGGCATGAGTATGTGTGGGAGAGTAGGGAGTTGAATTCTCAGTCTTCTTCCCATTAGATGTTCACATGGTGCTCAGCTATTTTGGAGTGCAGTTGAACAATAGCTCAGAATGGCAAGCTGGACGTCTTCATTCTTCTCCAGCAATGCTTTCACTGTACACACCCCTCTTACGGCTTCATCATGGCTTAAGTGTATCTTGCTGAACTGGTAGTACGGGCAAAGTATTCATCGGCAAACTGTGGTCCATTGTCCAAGGTTACAAGGTTTGCGATTCCATGTGTTGCAAATGTCTCCTTCAATTAAGTAATCACTGCTTCAGAATTGTGGCCCTGCAGTTGTTTGGCTTCTATCCATCTGAAGTAGTAATCTACTACGAACAAGAACATTTTACCTCTGTGCTCAAAGAGATCCCCATGGGCATTCCCATGGTCTTGATGGAAAGGAAGGTGACATCAATGGTTCTTTTGTCTCCTGACAATAAATGGTGCAAGTAATACATCAATTCCAATGACTTTGAGAGACCAGGCCACCAAACAGAACATTTTGCACTAGCATGACAATTTGTGATGCTGCAATATCCTTAGTGCAATTGTTGCAGTATATTGAGTCACCGAACTCTCGGAATGCCCAATCTCTCGTCATAAATGAGCAAATTATCAACTACAGTGAGGTATTATCTCTGTTCATAGCACTTCCTGAGAATGGGATTGTGTGGCATGTATGCTGGCCATCTTTTGACACAGTATGCTCTGACATGAGCATATCCTTCATCAGATTTCTGTGCATCTTCTTTCATTTAGTTGCTAAGTTGTTGGTGATTGAGTTGTGGCAGTTGTCAATGTAAAGGTTTCTACCTCTCCAACAAGAACTACATTTACTTTGTTCAGGTCTTGTCACTGGTACAAGACAATGCATTTGCTGTAGTCTGCTATTTCCCCAGAACTTACCCTATCTTTGCAACAAACTTCATCACCGTCAGTCTGAATTGTTGTGTGCATGGAGGCATTTTTCCTAACTCCTTGGAATTTAAGAGTGTCACTAAGGGTTTGTGCTCTGTCTCTATCTTGAAGTGGAAACCAAGAACATAATCTGAAAACTTTTCACAAGCCCATAATGCATCTAATGCTTCTTTCTTCATCACTGCATATCTCTGTTCAGTCTCTGTCAGTGGACAGTATTGTATTTCATCCATCTGTAGCTGAAAAAATACAGCACTTAATCCTGTAGAATTATAGTCAGTAGTTCTGGATCATGGTGAGCTAAAACATCAGGAATATCAGCGTCTCTTTGATTTTCTCAAAATACCCTGTTGTGTTTCCTCCCAGACCATGTATTGTCTTGTCATAACAGTTGATGTAGAGGCTCATTGACAACAGGTTGGGCAATTATTTTTCATCTTCGTTCACCATACCCATGAATACCTGGAACTCAGTCATGCTGCGAAGAGCAACAAACACCATTATTGCCTTTGCCTTCTGTGGATCAACTCTGGCAACAGATACATCCACAATATGCCCAAGGAACTTGATAGTCAGCTACAAGAATTTACATTTGTTGTTGAGTGTAAGTTTTGCTTTCTGTAGGCATTGCAGCACAGCTCATACTCTGGTGTTAAGTTCTGTCTCCATAAATTCATGGATCAGGACATCATTCATGTGACACACAACTCCATCCAGTCCTTCTAGGATACTTGACATTGCCCTCTGGAAGATTTCTGGCAAAAGGGTAACCTTTTGAAACAAAACCTCCCAAGTGGTGGAACAGTGAAGGGTGTGAGCAACTTAGACTCTTCATCAAGGGGCAGTTGCCAAAACCACTAGTTTCATGAAGATTGAACTCTTTCTCTCTTTGTTAAGGCTCTCGTCCACAGATGAAATGGATGAACTTCACATTCAACTGCTTTGTTCAGCTGTGTAAGATCTACACAAAATCTGATAGATCTGTTGACTTGGCACTGGGACCACCCCGAGTTTGTCAGCCCTTTCACCATTGAAATAACCCCTTGCTTCAACATAGAGTTTTCAAGGGCTTTTCTTTTTGCTTATTCTGTAGAAGTTTCTTGCTGCAACACATAGCCTGAAGCGATCCTTCTTTCTGCATAAATGGCATTTGGCCTCTTTGGCAGGTCGATTTTTGTGTCTTTTTTTTCTTTACTCACAGTTAGCTAGGGTGGTCGATGGATGCTCTCCCCGCCTCCCCTGCTTTTGTGTGACCATTTCTCTGCTTTTAGATTTGACATTGTTCACTGCGTCAGTCATTTTTGAGATATGGGGCAGAATTTTTTGGCCCCATCACAGCGGGGGCAGGGGCGTAAAGTGTGGTGAGTCTTTCAAAAGTCCATTGACTTCAGTGGGACAGTAAAATCCCGCCGGCATAAAATTCCACCCATGATTCTCCCTGTTACCTGGAATCACTGATCAATTTTGCTTCCTGACCTCAACTTCCCTGCTCAGTTGAACTGCCTTTGTTAATATTAAATCATCCACAGACTGCAAGTGGTCAGACAGTGCTTCATCCAAGGCTCCGATAACAATTCTGTCTCTGATTAATTTATCTTTTAAGCTGTCGTTTTCATAGTTCTCTGCAAATCTGTGCAGATTGTTGATAAATGTATCAATATTTTCCCTTGTCGTTTGGTATGCATGTTAAATTTAGCCCACTTGACAATGGTATTCTTTTGCAGACTAAAGTAGACACCAAAATGTTTTTGTTACTCATTGTGCATAGCATTTTCTTCATTGACCCTTTGCCTGATTAGGATATCGTTTGCACAACTACCCATCGCATACAACAGTTAATTACCTGCCCGCCACTTGACTTCAGTATGTGGTGTGATGCTGTGCAATACCTGGCAAATCTTTAGCATCAATTCAGCCACCATTGTGACTGATTGGGACCTGCAACCTGCTGAAACCTATCTGGCAATAGCAGAGGCTTTTCCATACATGTTCTTTCACTCACTGCCACCATATAATATTCTTGTTCTTGAGCGAGCACAGAATATTTACAGAGTCTGCTGAGGTAAGGAAAGAATTAGCTTTATTAGGAACCAGTTACTGTGGCTTCATCTTACCATGAGATCTATAAGAGAGAGCAGGATCATGAAACATTGCATCGCTTCTTGTGATGATGTATACCGTGTCTCATTCGCATATCACGTAGTTAAAATTAACTCCTTTTACCACATACAGCACTGTTGATTTCAGGCAATTAAGGTCAGTGACAAGCACTCCCATACCATGCATGCTATGGTTAAGTACATTGCCCCAACAATGTGGCTCACCCCACCAATATAATTACAACTTTCAATCCGATTTCAAATTAAATGGATGGTGATAATTAAAGGCAGTGCCACAATGGAGTGAAGAAAATATCAACAAGCTTTGAAGAGCCTAGAGAAACATCTGTAATAATTAACAATCTTTTATAAGCTGAAGAGCCAGGGATCAGCAAATGAAAAACAGCTCTTGATCTCATTTTAATGTTGCTGAAGTTGAAATACTACTAAACAAGGTGCAGAAATTTCATCAAGTTTTAGGGTTACTAAGAATTTAGAGCACAGTCAACAACATTCATGTGGCAGTAAGGACTCCTTACATTAATCTATTGCCTGTGAACAGAAAGAACTTCTATTCAGTTAAAAAACAAAAACAGAATTACCTGGAAAAACTCAGCAGGTCTGGCAGCATCGGCGGAGAAGAAAAGAGTTGACGTTTCGAGTCCTCATGACCCTTCGACAGAACTTGAGTTTGAGTCCAGGAAAGAGCTGAAATATAAGTTGGTTTAAGGTGTGTGTGTGGGGGGCGGAGAGATAGAGAGACAGAGAGGTGGAGGGGGTGTGTGGTTGTAGGGACAAACAAGCAGTGATAGAAGCAGATCATCAAAAGATGTCAACGACAATAGTACAATAGAACACATAGGTGTTAAAGTTAAAGTTGGTGATTTTGGATTTCCAGCATCCGCAGTTTTTTTGGTTTTATTTCTATTCAGTTAATGTGAATGTAAGTCTAACAGAAGAATCAAGATATAAATAAATAACTGTTTTCCAAGATTCGTCCATGATGAAGTCATTATAGGTTCCTTTTATTTTTGCTACACTAGGGGGAACATATCCTTCACATGCACAGTGTCAGCTGCTGCATTAAAATGAACAAGTTGGCTTCACACATACTAACAATACTGTGCAGTCCTTAACCAAGTGCAAGTTCTTGTATCTACTTTATCTATTATTTGTCAACTGTTC
Organism: Carcharodon carcharias; assembly: GCF_017639515.1. NCBI lineage: Eukaryota > Metazoa > Chordata > Chondrichthyes > Lamniformes > Lamnidae > Carcharodon > Carcharodon carcharias. Next base: position 138,251,864 of record NC_054477.1, read on the forward strand.
CATCTGTAAAACTTGCTTCTGATATTTTATTTCTATTCTTTCACAGGGCGTGGGCATCTCTGGCTAGGCTAGCATTTATTGCCTATCCCTAACTGCCCTTGAAAAGGTGGTGGTGAGCTGCTTTTTTAAAATTCTGCAGTCCATATGGTAGCTACAACTGCAATGCTGTAAGGAAGGAAGACCCAGGATTTTGACCCAGCAAGTTTGGAGGAACAAAAATATAGCTCCAAGTCAGCATGGTGTGTGGCTTGGAGAGAACTTGCAGGTGATGGTGTTCCCATGCGCCTGCTACACTTGTCATTCGAGAAGGTAGAGGCCACAAGTTCGGAAGGTGCTGTCGAAGGAGCCTTGATGAGTTGCTGCAGTGCATCTTGTATATGGTACACACTGCTGCCACTGCGCATTGGTAGTGGAGGGAGTGGATGGGGTGCCAGTCAAGTGGGCTGCTTTGATGGTGTCGAGCTCCTTGAGTGTTGTTGGAGCTGGACTCATCCAGGAAAGCGGAGAATATTTCATCACACTCCTGACTTGAGCCTTGTAAATGATGGGTAAGTTCTGGGAAGTCAAGAGGTAAATTATTTGCCACAGAGTTCCCAGCCTCTGACTTGCTCTTCATAGCGACACCATTTATATGGCTGGTCCAGTTCAGTTTCTGGTCAATGATAACCCCAAGATGTTGATAGTGATGGATTCAGTGATACCATTGAATGTCAAGGGGAAATGGTTGGATTATCTCTTGTTGGAGATGGTCATTGCCTGGCATTTCTGTGGTGCAGATGTTACTTGCCACTTATTAGCTCAAGCCTGAATGATGTTCAGCTCTTGCTGCATATGGACATGGACTGCTTCGTCACCTAAGGAGGCATAAATGGCACTGAACATTGCGCAAACATCAGCGAGCATCTTATGGTGGAGGGGAGGCCATTAATGAAGCACCTGAAGATGGTTGGACCTAGGCTACTACCCGAAGAATGCAGTGAATGATGAAGATATATAATCACAAAACTCAATAAATGATATTTCCAGCTTCCAATGAACTCAGAGACTGTGGTAAATTGATTGTAATGTTTTTAGTAAAAACAATCCAAAAAAATTTGAATAAAATACTTAAGAAATTTATTGGGCAGAATTTTGCCCTCGTCAGGCAGGCATGGCAGGAGCAGTCGTGAAGCTGATTACCGACCAGCCAGCGTGAAACGCGCGCTGCAGCACTCAGCACTGCCGGGATAGCGGCAGGAGGAGTGCGAGCGTGGAAATGTGCACATGTGCGGGTGTGCGCGCAGTAAAAGCTCCCTGAGGCACAGAGCTGCCTCAGGGAGCTGAAGAATTTTGAAAATAAAAAATAAAGAATTTTAAAAATGTTAAGAATGTTAATAACATGTCCCCTCATGTAACTCAGTCACATGAGCAGGGACATGTTGGAAATTAGTTTGAACATTTTTTAAAATCACTGATCGAAACCTCATCCTGCCCGTGGAGGAGGTTTCGCAAAAAATCCAAAGGCCGATTAGCCTTTTCGCCTGCCTGCCAACTATGAGGTTGAACGGGCAGCAAAACATGTCATTTAATTAGAACTTTAATGGCCTTAATAGGCCTGTTAATTGTCGGCAGGAGCGCTGCCAACTCTCCTGTGTGGCTGCTGACTGAAATATCATGTGAATGCGCAATGATGTCAGGATATTCACCCGGCATCGTCGCATATCATTTTATGCTCCTTACGGGCCGAGCATGCATCCTGCGACGAGCGCAATATTCTGCCCATTATCTTGTGTAGGATTCAAAGCAACGCTCCTGGGATTAAGAGTCCAATTATCATCCAACTGAGTTACCTGGGCTGTGAGGGACTCCCTGCACAGAGACTTAACATGCTAGGGGCAAAAAATAGTATTTAAAGAAACTCATTTAGTTTGTTTATTTTCATGATCTGGTTTATTATGAATTGTGGCAAGTTAATTGATGTTTTGTGTAGGGGATTTGATCCCATTGTGGATATCGTTGCATAGCTTTAGTCATACATTCATTAACAATCACAACACTAACGCTCATTCAATGTAAATAGCTAGCTTTGCAAAACCGGATTTCATATAGTAATTCGGATATGGAAAAATCCCATCCTCCCGTGGCTGTCAGGAACAGTTACATGTGCACAACAGCCGCAGTGTGGGTTGAGTACACATGTATAACTGTTCCTGCCGCACTTCTGGTCAGCAGCAAGAGTTACAATGTTCATATGACTGACTATAGTGCCTTCAGAATCTGAGGGTCATAAAGACAGTATAGAAGGCTGTTATCCCCTGCGGCGATGGCTAATAACTCTACTCTGAAAGATCCAAATGGCAGTGGAACATAAGCATAATCCTGTACATGCCTCAATCAGAATTAGTGTAAAGCTTATTAATGGAGTGCTAAAATAAAGGTTCTGTTTCTCTAACCCATAAAAGATTGTCAAATTAATTATGATCTATTGCCCACTGCCTAAATTTGCAATATGAAGAGGAGGAAAAGGAAGATTCACATTACAGAAGTAATAGTAAAAGAGGATGAAGAAAATGACTAGAGGACAGTGCAGTCAGCAAAATTAAGAACATAGGAACAGGAATAGGCCATTTAGCCCCTTGGGCCTGTTGAACCATTCGGTGGGATAACTTCTGATATGCAACCTAACTCTATATACCCAACTTTGTCCCATGCCCCTTAATATCTTTGGTTCTCAAAAATGTATCAACCTCAAATTTAAAATTAACATTTGACCTAGCATCAATTGCCATTTGCAGAAGAAAATCCCAATTTCTACCATCCTTTGTGTGTAGAGGTTTTTCCTAATTTTGCTCTAATTATTATTCTATGCCCCCAATCCTAGACTCCCCAACCAGCAAAAATAGCTTATCTCCATCTACCTTATATGTTCCCTTTAATATGTAGAAAACCTCAATTAGATAACCCCCACAACCTTTCAAATTCCAAGGAACACTTTAGTTTCTGCAATCTGTCCTCATAATTTAACCCTTTGAGCCCATGCTTCATTCTGGTACATTTACACTGCGCCCTCCTCTTCTTCTTATTGAGTCCTCTGCCTGAAGTCAGTCCAACCCATAGCACTACAACTTCCACCATGAGTAGGGCAAGGAGGCAGGTTCCAAATCGACCGCAGCAGGAATGGTGATTGAACCCCTTACTTTGGACATCAATCTGGTCTGCACCTACCGTCCAACCAATTGAGCCAAACACTCCTCCCAACCGCTCCACCCGGTGTGTCCGGGAGCAGCAGCTGCATGGCCACAGAGGTGACTATTGTCAGGGTGGAAGGTCAGGGTGGTGTCCATGGGCAACTGCTGCCTGGCCATGGAGCTGACTGTACTCGGGGTGGGGGCGGGGGGGGGGGGGCTTGTGTGTGTGTGTGCGGGGGGTGGTGGGTGGTGGGGGGGTGGGGGGGGGGGGGGTTGCTGGTGGTGGTGCCTGGGGGAAACCACTGCCCTGGCATTGGAACCCATGCACAAGCAATTGAGGTGGGGGGCAGGGTAGGTGAGGGAAGTGACCATGCAATAAGGACACTTGTATAAACTGACTATCCCTCTGCAACTGAGACAATTCAGGCACAGCCACAGTGATATGATAGGGTCGGGCTCCTAGCCTGCCCACCCACACAAGCAATGCAGAGGCACAATGTGCCACCAAGCCCTCCAAGCCTTACCCACCAGTACCCAGCACAGGCTGTGAGTCTGAGACCACTTTACTGGATCAGGCAGCAGATGGACTGCACAAGTTGTACAATCTCCTCGCTAACGCTGGCCATGTAACAGTCACTGCTGGAGGCGCGCACAGCCCCTTGCAATCTCAGCATCTCAGTTTGGACAAGTGTGCCACATGTTGCAAGTTGACAGGGCAGCCATGCAGCACACTCATCTCTGGCCGTCCAAGGTGTGACCAGCACTTCCCGGGAAGCATTAAGGGGCGGTGACACAGGGTCAGGAAAGGTGCTAAGTACAGTCAATGATAACCACATCTCTCTTTCTTTCATGCTGCAGGAGGAACACATCAGGATCATAAATCCTAGTGACCTTGATGTATGCCTGATGGCCTACAGAGAGCATAGAAGACGGAGGAGAGAGTGACTAAGGCTCCTGGCTGGGCAAAGGCAGGAACAGCAACCTTAGGAAGCAAGGGCTGCTCAGGCTCCCGCACACACTGCCCAGGAGTGACAGTGAGCTGTGGCTGGTCGGTGCCTAGCGACACCCAGGGTCTATAGAGGTCGCCTACCATTCCTGCAGATGACCGAGATCCAGTGGAGCCAGCAACTGTGAATGTCTAGGGACCTGGTTGCTCATATCTGCCAGTAATTGCAGGACATGGCACCAAGAGGATATGGAGAGCATCCACTGCCAGTAGCTGTGACCCCAGTGCTCAATTTCTACACCAGTGGCTCCTTTCAGGGCTCCACACATGACCTCTGAGGGGTCTCACAATCCGCCACCCACAAATGCATCCAGGAGGTCACTGATGCCATCTTCTCGAGGACACACAACTTTGTGCATTTTGCCCGGGACCGGGACAGCCAGGATACATGGGCCATTGGATTTGCCCTGATCTTGGACTTCCCACAGATGCAGGGCGATTGACTGCACTCATGTGGCGCTCAGGTCTCCATCGCTACACATGGTGGACTACATCAACTGCAAGGGCTTCCACTCACTGAACCTGCAGCTGGTGTGCGACCACCAGAAACACATCCTGCAGGTGTGCGCACAGTTTCCAGGGAGTGTGCTTGATGCCTACATCCTGAGTCACTTGCAGATCCCTGCAGTCTTCCAGGGCCCACAGAGGCTGCAGGGTTTGCTCCTTGGGGACAAGGGTTACCCGCAGATGCCATAGCTGATGACACCCAGGCAGCAACCTCAGACTGCAGAAGACCAACAGTATAATGAGATTTATGCTGCAGCTTGCAACGTGGTAGAGCAGACTATCGGAAGGCTGAAGATGTGGTTCCAGTGCCTGTATCGGCCTGGTGGAGCCCTGCAATACAGTCCACAGAGGGAGTCACACATCATCATCTTCTGCTGTGCCCTTTACAACCTGGCGCTGCAACAGGGAGATGAACTGGCTGAGAAGGAGATAAGGAGCTGGAGGTCTTCTTGGATGAGGAGGACGGCAGTGGCATGAAGGTGAGGAGGTCCTTGGTAGTGACGATGATGGGGATGAGGCCCTCACACTGGCTAGACAAGGCAGGTGTGCTCAGGAGGCCCTCATAGCTGCCAGATTTGTGGAGGATGATGACGACATACAGTGAGGTGTCCCCATAGATCCTCACATCACAGTTGTGAAATTTTGACTCCAGTCTGACTTATCGTAGGGCCAATACCCTCTGTGAGAATGCTCCTGTCATGGAGATGCAGTGGAGACCCTAATAGTCGCTCAATTGCAGGGGGATGATGACAACATGCAGTGAGGACACTCCATGAATCTTCACACAGCCTCTGAGAATGTCTGACTCCCGTCTGGCCGACGGCAGCTCATTGGCACTCCATGATCAGGGCCATATGAGAGACGCAGCCATGAAACTTTAGATGCACCTGATGCTGTGTCCGCCTTCATCACCTGAGCCCTTCAGGAGCTGCTGCACATCATCAATGCTCACAGGCGCTGGTTTGATTGGGGCCAGCCCCACCTTAAATGTGCTGAGAGCACACAGAGAGAATGAGAGAAGTCAATGGCACCTGCCCACTACATTCTGGCAGCAATGACCAGCACCGCCGAGGTGCAGGCATCAGTAACGTTTCCAGGGAATGTGAGGCTGGACCTTCACTGTGGTCTGAAGGCCACACAGAGCACAGGGAAGAAGCTCTGGACTGAGACAACAGCCTTTTATCTTGTGCAGAAAGGTTTCACATCCGAGAGACAAAAACGTTGTTCATCAGAACAAGGAGCCACAGTCAGGGAGACATTCTTCAGAGCTTATCGACAATAGTGAACAGTATGTGTAAGTGATCAGCAGCTGTGGCCAGGCTGTGCAACTACTTTTCCTTAACTTTCCTAACCATGCCGCTATGTCATGGTGCTCCCCGGACATCCACAGCAGAGGTGGAGACAGCCTGCTGATTGCAACGCCCTGTCTGTGATGACTTTGGCTGGCGTAGTCTGGTGGATTTAGACTTGGAGGGACCCGGCCTGCTTTCGGGATCCTGCTGTGTGGCAGTGGCACCTTCCTTGACCTGTGATGTTGAAGCTGCAGGGGTCACAGGAAGAGGGAATTCAGATGGGCCGGACGCTTCCAGAGTCACCTGGGTGGATGACCCTGGGCTATGCACCTGCTATACTCCTCCCTATGGGTGTCCAAGGGCCCCTGGCTGACACCATGAGGGGAAGGGGTAGCTGGAGTGAGATCGTGCTGCCTTGCACCTCTCTCACATACACACTGTTGGAGGCCAACTATGGCATCAGCGATGGAGTTAAACCCAAGCAGCAGTGTAGGGGTGACATCCTGGTCCAAGGTAACCATGGCGACCACCATCCTGTCAGTGTTGACTTCGGTGCATTGCAATGCCGGCGCTATCACTTAAGCCTGAAGATGGATGGACTCCTCCATTGTGCCATGCAATCTGAGCAGTGCAGCAGACATCCCTTCCTGATGTTCCCTAGCTTGCCTTTGCAGCTCCAGCAACTGTGACATGACCGAGCCCAGAGGCTCATCACCTGACTCAAACTCAACAGGTTTCTGGCCTCCAACAGCTCCTCGAATGCCGGGGAACTGGGAAGTCCCTGTCTCCGCCTGCTGTGGATCAGACTGTGCACTGTGCTCACCAGTGTGTGATCCTGTGCCTCTTCTAGAGCTAGGTCCCATCGAGATGTGTGTCTCTGTATTGGTGGAGGGTGTGGGTGAGTGCTGTGATGGAACATTTAGTGGGGTGCATTCCGTTTCCCCTTCAATGTCCATTTTGAACTGGCTTCGAGCCCTGTGTAATGAATTCCATCAGCTCTTAGAGTGATGGGCCTGCAGAAGCAAGGGGAGTTAACTAGTGCATGGCAGTGGCATGGAATACATTACTCACAGCATGGTTGTCCAATGTATGTTGCACTGCTGGATCCTCACTTGGTAGAGCAGCGCTGACTTCACTGTCAGCACAAGACCGGTCCCAGTCATTGCCAGCCAGCTGGATGGCTCTATTCTCAAATTCCATAAGGACCTTGAACTACGACATTCCTCCACCAGCCTGCAACCTTTCCATCCTGTTGTGTGCCAGTTTATCCTGCATGGATAGAGATGGGGAGAGTGTATCAGGTTGCCTGTCAGGACAGATGATACATGTGCCTGGCCCGTGCGGGTGGTGAGTGGTCCCATGGACAGGCTGAGGACAACACAGGTGTGTGTGAGAGAGTGAATAGTGATGTCCCTTGCACTGGCAGTGAGTGAGGGCCCTGTGTATGTGTGATGGGTTTGTGAGTGTATGAGTTGAGAGTGATGAGAAGAGTGAGTAAGCCTGGCAGAACAGAGGAGATCATTCATCCCCTTGCGGCACTGGGTGGCTGTCCTCTTCTGAAGAGCATTTGCACTGACCACTGCTGCCACCGCCTCCCAAGCTGGGTTGGTGATATTGCTGCCCATCCCGCGACCAGAACAGGGGTATAGGACATCCCGGCGGGACTTCACAGCATCCAGTAGTCACTTGAGGGACCTGTCATTGAAGCGGGGGGCTGCGGCCTTTTTTCCTTTGCTGGCCATGTCTCCCGGGCAGCGGTGGTGAGCTGGTAGCGAAGAGTGCTGTGCTGGAAGCTGCCTTTTAAACATGGCGGCTGGTGTGTTGCAACAGCATGGTATAAGAGCCTACCTGCCATGGAAACGGCATGTTTCCCGGGAATGCATATATAATGAGGCGGGTTTGGGATGATATGGCGTGAAAACCCCCCATTGGTGGGTAGGACGCCATTTTGCCTGCCCATTACCACACTTGGTAAAAATCTGGGAAAACTCCACCCTATGTCACAAAACAGCTCCAGGTACTCCAGGTCATGTCTAAACAGGGCTTTTGTATTGTTGGAAAATGATTTATTTCTCTTTGTATTCTAGTGCTCTGGATAGAAACACCAGTATTCCTCTAGCCATTTTGATTATTTTCTTTACCTGTTCATGGTATTTTAATGATCTTTGTACCTGGATCTTATGAGTTTCTTTGGATCTTCACTGTTTTCAGCTTATCAATGTTTAAAATTACTCCATTTTATCCATTTTAGATGCAAAGTGGGTGGCCTCACATTTGGCTACATTGAAATCCAATTGCTGCTGTTTTACCTATTCACTTAATCCATTGCTATCTCTTTATAATGTACGCTTCCATCTACAATGCTTACAATGCCACCCACCTTTGTGTCATGTGCAACCTTGGATATGTGGCTTGAACAAAGAAACTATAGCATCCTCTGCCCCAACCCTCAGCCCCACATCTCCTGCTCACACAAAGCAGCTTTGATCCAGTTGGCCTCAGTCAATTCATGTATTCACATTTATCATCAAGTAATTGAAAACCCAAAATAAAAACAGGGGGGAGAATTTTCTCCTCATCTGCGGGGCAGAGCGGGAGTGGCCCAGGCAGGTGCGCAGCCGATCGCCGCCCACAATTTACGTGGGTGGGCCAATCAAGGCCCGCCCAGTGTGACATGCAACCAGAAGCGTTGAACGCTCCCTGTGCGGGCGGAGGGAGGAGGGAGAGTCCAAGCCTGTGCTCTTTCGCGCATGCATATGAAAGAGCACAAAAATCTCCTTGAGGCACAGAGCTGCCTCAGGAAGATTATTTTCTTTATTGAAACTTCAGGAAAAAAAATAGATAAAATTATTCAGACATGTCACATGAGCTGGCACATGTCACTGAATTTTAATTTTAAAAATTATTTGATTTGTAAAGCCTTCATGAAAACTCATCCCATCTGTGCATGAGGTTTCATGATAAATGCGTGGGCCACCTGGGCTCTTTGCCTGCCCACCTAACATGTGGTTGGATGGGTAGCCCTGTTAATTGTTTCAATTGCTATTTAAACGGCCTTAGTAGGCCTTTGCAGCCGACTCCAGTGCGGACTCGCCCAACTGAAGATCGGAATGACACGCGGCGATGTCAGGACGCACGCCCAATGTCACCGTGCGTCATTTTATGTGAAGTGGGCAGGGCCTGCACCCGCATGCCGTCCAGAAGATTCAGGCCAAGAAATCCTCGAGATACTCAGCAGATCAAACAGCAACTGTGGAAAGGGAAACAGAGGTAACATTTCAGGGCTGTGATCTCTCATCAGAACTCCCTAATTGAAAACTCGAGTTGGCGTTAGTCACACAAGAATAGCAAACGCAAGAAAGTGTAAAAATTCATACCTCTGATGTGAGTACATAAATTTAATTTATGAACACAACATTTTGATAAACACAATGTGCATTCTCTTGGTGAACCAGAAAACTTTTATTCTTGTTTCCCTACTGCTCTTACAGCGTGCAAATCCTGTGTGTTCAGCAGGGGTACAGGCAGGCTGCTCACGTCCTTGCTCTGATGACTGACATGTGTCTAGCTGACACCCCCTGGACACTGGGCCTGTGAATTCCACACCAAAAACACCATCACAGGGGCAGACTCGGCCATTTGGAGAGGAGGCAACATGTAATTACTGGTTGAGAGTGCAAAACTTCATTGAGGTTATGGCGACGCTCAGATAAAAAGTCCTGGTGTGCTTTTTAAACCAGTTCTCAAATGATTTTACATTCTTTCTGTTTTTTTGCTTTGTCTAATTTTTTATCTGAGCAAGAAACACAGCTTCTTCATTTTGAAGTTTTAGTTTGCGTTTTAGTAGTTTCACAATAACAGCATTAGAGGTAAGTTGTTTTGTTTTTAAAGCACTTTTCTCTTTGTCTATTAGCCTGGAGTACTGCTGTTGAATTCTGTTTTGATACCGATAGATTAGGATCTGCAGAAGAGTTTGATTCAAAGAGATAAAAGCAAAAAACTGTTGAAGAGTCAGGTGGACTCGAAACGTTAACTGTGCTCCTCTCCACAGATGCTGCCAGATCTGCTGAGTTTTTCCAGCTATTTTTGATTCAAACAGAGTCAATTTGTTTCCAATTGTAATTAACTCTTTGTTGACAGCCTTGGGTCTTTGTGTCTTTGCAATTTCAGAAGCCTGAGCTTTTGACTCTTTGGGCGCTTCTTGTGTCAAACCATCATTTTTCCCAACAGATTCAAAGACAGGTATATGTTTTTCCAAGTCAGTTGAATCACTGAGTCCATTAATTGCAATAGATCCGGTGGAAATGTCTGGATGAAGTACCCCTGCCTGATCATTTCCGAAGATAAGGTCAACATTATAAACCGGCAATTTGGACACTACTCCCACAGTAACAGAACACTGATGAAAGCACAGTTTCAATTCACTCTACACAATAGAACAGGTAAATAATTCCCATCAAAGCACTGTATCAATATGCTTTTATTTCTCTGGTGAGAAATTTATGACTTTTGCTAACTTAGGGTTTGAGCTGACTCCAAGTCCCTAAACAGAACTAACTTTTTGGCTCAACCCGTTCAACGGATCCTTTTACCCACCTCCAATATTCTCCCTCCACCTGGATCCCTCCCTCTGGATTCTTACCTTCTCTTGATCTTTTCATTGAGAACTGTCAGCTTGACATTAGTCATCTCAATTTCTCTGCTCCTCTCACCCACTCTAACCAGTCTCTCTCTGAAATTGCTGCACTCCGTTCTTTCAGGTCCAAACCTGACATTGTCATCAAACCTGCTGACAAGGGTAGTGCTGTTGTTGTCTGGCGCACTGACCTCTATCTCACAGAGGCTGAGCCTCAACTTGCAGACACTTCCTCCTACCTTCCCCTGAACCATGACCCCACCACTGAACATCAAGCTATTGTTTCCAGGACTGTTACTGACCTCATCTCCTCTGGAGATCTTCCTTCCACAGGTTCCAACCTGATAGTTGCCCAACCTCGGACGGCCCGCTTCTATCTCCTACCCAAAATCCACAAACAGGACTGTCCTGGCAGACTGATCGTGTCAGCCAGTTACTGCCCCGCGGAATTCATTTCTTGCTGTCTTGATTCCATTCTCTCTCCCCTTGTCCAGTCCCTTCCCAACTACATCCGTGATTCCTCTGACACTCTACATCATATCAACAATTTCCAGTACCCTGGCCACAACCGCCTCCTCTTCACCATGGACGTCCAATCCCTCTACACCTCCATCCCCCACCAGGATGGTCTGAGGGCTCTCTGCTTCTTCCTCGAACAGAGGCCCGAACAATCCCCATCCACCACTACTCTCCTCCGTCTGGCTGAACTTGTTCTCTCACTGAACAATTTCTCCTTAAACTCCTCTCACTTGCTCCAAATAAAAGGTGTCATTATGGGTACCCACATGGGCCCCAGTTATGCCTGTCTCTTTATGGGGTATGTGGAATATTCCTTGTTCCAGTCCTAGTCCGGCCCCCTCCCACAACTCTTTCTCCGGTATATCGATGATTACTTCGGTGTTGCTTCATGCTCTCGCCTGGACCTGGAAAAATTTATTAATTTTGCTTCCAATTTCCACCCCTCCATCATTTTCACATGGTCCATCTCTGACACTTCCCTTCCCTTCCTTGACCTCTCTGTCTCAGTTTCTGGTGATAGACTATCCACCAATATTCATTACAGGCCTACTGATTCTCACAGCTACCTCGACTACAGCTCCTCACACCCCGCTTACTGTAAGGACTCCATCCTATTCTCTCAGTTCCTTTGCCTCCATCACATCTGTTCTGATGATGCCACTTTCAAAAACATCTCCTCTGACATGTCTTTCTTCTTCCTTAGCTGAGGTTTTCCACCCACGGTGATTGACAGGGGCCTCAACCGTGTCCGGCCCATCTCCCGTGCATCCGTCCTCACACCTTCCTCTCCCTCCTAGAACCATGGTAGGGTCCCCCTTGTCCTCTCTTATCATCCCACCAGCCTCTGCATTCAAAGGATCATCCTCCACCATTTCCGCCAACTCCAGCATGATGCCACCACCAAACACATCTTCCCTTCATCGCCCCGGTGGCATTCCGCAGGGATCGTTCCCTCTGGGACACCCTGGTCAACTCTTCCATCACCCCCTACACCTCAACCCCCTCCCATGGCACCTTCCCATGCAACCACAGAAGGTGCAACACCTATCCCTTTACTTCCTCTCTCCTCACCATCCAAAGGCCCAAACACTCCTTTCAAGTGAAGCAGCATTTCACTTGCACTTCCCTCAACTTAGTCTACTGCATTCGTTGCTCCCAATGCGGTTTCCTCTCCATTGGAGAGACCAAGCTCAGACTGGGTGACTGCTTTGCAGAACACTTTCGATCTGTCCGCAAGCATGACCCAGAACTCCCTGTCACTTGCCATTTCAACACTCCACCCTGCTCCCATGCCCACATGTCCGTCCTTGGCCTGCTGCATTGTTACAGTGAAGCTCAACATAAATTGGAGGAATAGCACCTCATCTTCCGACTAGGGACTTTACAGCCTTCCGGACTGAATATTGAGTTCAATGATTTTAGATCATGAACTCTCTCCTCCATCCACACCCCCTTTCCGATCCCCCTTTTTTTCCCAATAATTTATATAGATTTTTCTTTTCCCACCTATTTCCATTATTTTTAAATGTATTTCTATCCATTGTTTTATCTCTACCTTTTAGCCTATTTTGATCCCTTCCCTACACCCCACCCCTCCCCCACTAGGGCTATCTGTACATTGTATGTCCTCCTTTCTACCCTTAATTAGCACATTCCTTAGATAATATCACCACCTTCAACACCTCTTTGCCCTTGTGTCTATGACATCTTTTGGCTATCTCCACCTATCACTGGCCCCCTATCCAGCTCTACCTCTTCCCCCCGCCGACCCCCCCTTACACCAGCTTATATTTCACCTCTTTTCTATTTTTACTTAGTTCTGTCGAAGAGTCATACGGACTCGAAATCTTAACTCTGTTCCTCTCCGCAGATGCTGTCAGATCTGCTGAGTTTTTCCAGGTATATTTATTTTTGTTTTGGATTTTCAGCATCTGCAGATTTTTGCTTTTATCTTAATGCTTTGTTATAGGATTGTCCAAATTTTTCTAACCCATTGTAAATCTGTAGCAATTTTCTCAAACAAAGTACATTTCAACACGTTCCTCACTGAATTTGCTACGACCTATTCATGTAATCAAAGTCTTTGTCTATCCAGTTCAAATTCCCTGGCTTTCCTCTCTCTTTGCAAGTCAGGATTTCCTTTTCTTTTGCTCTCTGAAATTCAAATTCAAGTTTTCGCATTCCTCTTTCCATTTCTAGCTGCTTCATTTGCAACTGAATCTTGGCTAACTCAGCCTGCGTATCATTTCGATTATCTTTTTCTTCCTCAAGGTTCAAATGTTGAGCCAATATCTCAACTCTCTCTGCTTTTCTAGCTCCTACTTTTAAAACTATTTCAAAATTCTCTCCTATTGCCTTCAAATTGACCTTTGTTAGCTGTTACGAGGTACTCAAAGACAGGTTCTCTCTTTTGAAGAATGCCTCAGCAATAGACATAGCTATTTTAACTTTTAAATAAAAAATCTCTGTGAAATCTTGTTCATTTAAACTCGGGCCAAACCCAGTGTACTTGCCGCACACTGTGAATTCAAAATCCCTTTAAATCCCTGTAGAAACCAAAACCTTCACAAAAATAAATTCAAAGGGGAGAATTTTCATGTCGGCATGTGGGGGTGGGCCCGGCAGGATGGTGCACAAAGTGACACGTGATGATGTCAGACATGCATCCCGACGTCACCGCGCATTATTCCGACCTTTCGTTCAGCGGGCTTGCGCCAGAGTGACTATCCACCCGCCGAACTGTCAAAGGCCTGTAAAGGCAATTAGGAGACTAATTTAGGTAATTGACAGGGCTGCCCATCCAGCCTTAAGGTTGGCGGGCAAGCGAAGAGCCCAAGCAGCCTTTGTGTTTTTCAGGAAACCTCATCCACAAGCGGGATGAGGTTTCCTGAAGGCTTAATTAAATAAATAAATGTTTTTCACACAATTCATAACCATGTCCCTGCTCATGGGACACTGTCACATGAGGGGAGATGTCTAAATAATTTTATTCTTTCTTTACTTAAAACTTTCAATTTGAACTTAATCTCTCTGAGGCAGCTCGGTGCCTCAGGGAGATTTCTGCGCTCTTTTTCGCATACATGCGCCAAAGTGCGCAGGCCCCAACTCTCCCTCCTCCCCCCGCCCGCACAAGTAGCACTGAACGCTACCGGCTGTATGTCACGCTGGGCAGGCCTTAATTGGCCTGCCCATATAAAATGGCGGCGCGCAGCCAATTGCGGGCGGTGATTGGCACTGTGCCTGCTCCCAACCAGCCTGCCCAACAGGCAGAAAATTCTCCTTAAACTTCCAGTTAATAGCTAAAAGGATGACACAACAAAATTTCACCATTTAAGACATTTATGGTAATGTACAGACTAAAAGCACAATTGACTAAGCAATTTTTGTAGGCAACTTACACTTTAAACTACAGAACAGAACGTCTTCCTTTGACTTTTAACACAACTGACAGACCCACTTGACCTTACACCGTCCCTTAAGTAGTCTTTTGATTTTCCCAGAACCAGGAGAAAATGATCCTTAGCTCCTGAAGGTTTTTCCATTCTTTCCCTTTTTCAGGCTCAAAACCTTGAACCTTTGATGGTGTGTGTTCTCCTGAAGAGTTCTACCTCTACTAAAGCTAGCCAGATCTTCCAGCGTCATTTTAACTCCTCACAAATTTTCTCTTTATAATCAAAGCAAGAGCTCCCATCCACAGTCCTGCAAGGTGAGCCACAGCTTGTTACTGCCTATAGCTATTCTTCCTCTCCTGGATCTTGACAGACTAACCTTACCTGTGAGTTATAAGGGATATCTTAGACCCTTACTCACTCAAAGCCCATCTCCATGTCAATGTGAATAATATGGGCAAAGTATCCAGGTAGAAATGATTAGCTATCCTTGAGAGACATACTCTCTTTTATCTTACAAATGAATGGACAGTTTAAAGCACAACTGTTTACAACCTGACATTCACAATGCTTTTCTGGGGCTCTGGAGACACACAGTCTATCCACTGTAAACACAGATACTGCTGCCATTGTCTACAAGTTTAAACAGCTTGCACTTCTTCCCAGTAAAACAATATAAGCCCCCTTTAATCTCTAACAGCCAAACCACCCAGGCTTGCTGTCAGACAGACTTCAGAACAGAACACATCACCCCTTTATTTTACCTTAAATTAAAGACACAACAAGGCAATCTTATAAGCCTCACAATTGTAACAAAATACAGTAGAGAGAAAGGACCTTAGATCACATAAGATGTAGAATCAGTTTGAGTGCAACAAAGAAAGAACAAGAAGCAAAATATATGGATGGGAGTAGTTTCTCAGCACTAGAACAATAGCTGTTTTGTTGAGCAGGATATAAATCAGGGAATTAGAGGTATTGATAAGAAGAAGAATACAGTAATCATGGGAACTTCAGACAGACTGGGCAAGCTATGTTTATAGTTACAAATTGGAATTAATTCAGCTCATTGCAGAAAGCTGGAAGGTAGATGTGTAAGGTTGAAATCAGCAGAGAAGGTTGGGGTGGAGTGCCCATCACCTTCCTCACTCCCTTCAATTCAGGCAGGGGCGAGGAAGGTCAAGGAGTGGAATGACAAAATGTATATTGATATCAGATTGCAAGCTTCAATTAAATTATGCCCAGGTGATGTATTCCAGTTCAACTCAGAGAATGATGATAGAAAACTTCTCAATTTCTGATATGATTTTTCTATATCTTCTACTATCAGTGACTTTTCCCTGTTCTATTTTACACATCCCATAAATTACCATCCTATCTCATTCATGAACCCTGGAGAAAATTTACGTTCCAACATAATCTTCCTATCATTTCTTTAAAACAGAAATCAATGTTTTACCATTTCACTCCAGCCATGCATACATTTTGCTTGTCTTTCTTTATTTTAAGATGACCTACCAGATGACCTTTTATGTTTCAAAAATAAATTATGCCTTCTGTTTTATAATCTCAAAATTATCACAAATTCAAACAGCTGTGCTGTTGAGCTGATAGGTTTTATTAATTTTCAATTTGCTTCTCCTCAAAAGAACATTTACTATTTGCTTTTGGTACCCAGAAGCCACCTGGACTGATTTTTCATTAGTTTATTTTTAGAATAAACCTCAGGTAAATTTTCCCTTTGAGTGTTTGAAATAGTAACCCACATTGATTCATTTCATCAATTCCGATTTCAGAAACAATTATGCCCAGGCTTTGTCGTTTTAAATGGTGTTTTTACATCAGGGCTCATGGTGCTGTGGGCTTTGAAAGTCTTGGGCCCAAAGTCTCAGGAACCAATGCCTCTGGGACAGAAGCCAGTGTTCAAAGAGCGGTGGAGGGGGGTTGGTTGGGGGGGAAGGGTGTAGGGAATGTTCTTGCTGCCAATTAATGGCCCCTTAAGCTCCTTAGGAGATTGCTTTGAGGCCCATCTGTTCTCGAATGCAATTTTCATTTTTTTCTCTCTGGCATGCTTGAACAGTCTTCTGCATGTCAGGGCACAGCTGTTGGTTTCACCGTGGGCCCAAATGAATACCTCTGCAGTTATGTTGGAAACAAATCTATGGGGCCAACTATTGCTGGCATGAGCACTGGTAAATTTTGTCGTGCGAAGCCACTGTCCACCTTGTTCCCACCTCCATAGCTTTCCCAGAAGCTGCCTGATCTTATCAGCAAGGCAACAGCATCCCCCAACATGACTGCCATTTGCCTTTGCTGCTGCAGCCATGGGAAAGCAATGGCCGCCTCCTGGAGGCGCTCATCACCTCTAATTTCTATTTTTATGACCAAAGTGATAACCTCACAGCTGGGATTTTTTTTTGGATAGTGTCCTGCCATCCGATGGTTTCCCTTCCCACTATCCAAAGAGTCAGTGGGGAATACATTCCCACCGACACTGCCTGTCCCGGAGCCATTTCATGCTCCAAAGAGTGTTAATTGTCTGCAGGCAGGAATTCCAGCCTTAAATCTGATTGGCCAGCAGCTCTCTAGTCCCTGCAGCACCAGAAGCTGCAGCGGCCAGGACTGGGGCTGTGTGCAGATTCTGGAGCCTAAATCCCAGGATTCCAGGAAAAGGCAAGTTTTGAGCTGTCAGGGTGGCGGGGGGGGTGTAGGGGAGGCCTGGGCGGGTGATGGTGAACAGAGTGGGGGTCGGGGAGAGGCCGGTGGTGGGGAGGGAGGTCCAACAGTTACCAGGCCTTAAGTGGGGGGGGTGGTGCCCAAAGTTAAAACAGGCTTCTAATGGAGGTGTTTCCCCCTTCAGCTCAAGGCCTAAACCCGATGATTTTCAGGCTTCCCCCATACTCGTGAACTCTTCCCGCCAGCCCAAAAATTGAGGCTGGGCAGGAGACAGCCCTTAAGTGATCAATAATTGGCTGCTTAAGGGAATCAAGTAGGTCAAGGGTGGGTGGCCCGTCCGAGGCCTCGCCCACCCCACTGGACCGGCAGGACACCAGCGGGAAGCCCATCGGTGCTATTTTGCATGAACCCCCTGTCTACAAACCCTCTGGTGGGGGAGCGTAAAACTCTGGCCCACATTTCTCCACATTATATTCCATCTGCCATGTTCTTGCCTACTCACTTAACCTGGCTTTATCCTTTTTCAGCTTCTTCCTGGCCCCCTCACAGCTTACTTTTCCCTAGTTTTGTATAGACAGCAAACTTAGATGCATGATACACGGTCTCCTCATCTAAGTTATTGATATTAATTGTCAATTGCTGATGCCCAAGAATACATCTTGTGCTACCGTACTAGTCACAGCCTGTCAACCTGAAAATAACCTATTTATTCATATCCTCTGGGCCAGATTTTCAGTGTGGGATCAGGAACATTACACCCAGGTGAATTCCTGGGGCTGAATCTTCGGCTCGACAAGGGGGAAGCGGGGTCCACTTGCCGAGGTGTAAAATAATGTGTGGTGATGTCGGGCGTGCGTCCCGACATCACAGCGTGTCATTCAGACACTCAGCTCGGCGGGCGCGCACTCGAGTCGGCTGCGCGACCGCCAAACTGTCAAAGGCCTATTAAGGCCATTTAACCGTCAATTAAAATAATTAACAGACCTGCCTGTCGAACTTTAAGGTTGGCGGGCAGGTGAAGAGCCCAGGCAGCCTTCACATTTTTCATGGAACCTCATCCACAGGCGGGATGAGGTTTCATGAATGATTTTAAATTTTGAGAACATTTTTTATTGAAATTAGTGCACATGTCCCAGCTTATGTGACAGTTTCACATGAGGGGACGTGTCCGAATATTGTTTTAAAATCTTTTTTTCAGTTTTTCACACTCAAGTTAATCTCCCCGAGGCAGTTCTGTGCCTCATGGAGATTTCCGCCCTCTTTCGCACGCACCTTAATTGGCCCGCCCACGTAAAATGGCGGCGTGGAACCAATCGGGGGCGCCGATCGAGTCCGCGCCCACCCACGCCTGCTCCTGCACCGCCCGCCTGACAGGCAAAAAATTCTGTCCCAGGTCCTGAACTCACTCATGATCTGATTTTTGAATGTAAATGGCCCAGTTGGCCACAAGTTAAAGATTGCATTAGATCAAGGGAAGAGCCTAATAATGTTGCTAAAAATGTAGTTTCCTGAGGATTAGGAGCTTTTTAGAATTCAACAAAGGGGAACCAAGAAAGTGATACAGAAAGAGAAAATGGAATTTGAAAGTAAGCTAGTGAGAAACATAAAAACAGGCTGTAAATATTTCTATAGGTATGCTAAAAGGAAAAAGTTAGCTAAGACAAATATAGGCCCATTACAGGCAGAGGCAGGAGAATTCATAATGGAGAATAAGAAAATGGCAGAGAAGCTAAGCAATTACTTTGCATCTCTCTTCATGGAGGAGGATGCAAAAAACTTCCCAGAAATACTAGAGAACAAAGGGACTAGAGGGAATGAGGAATTGAAAGAAATCAGTATTAGCAAAAAAGTAGTAGTGGAGAAATTAATGGGACTGGCAGCTGATAAATCCCCTGAACTTGATGATTTACATTCCAGAGTGTTAAAAAAAAGTGGATGCATTGATGGTCATTTTCCAACATTCTTTCGATTCTGGAATGGTTCCTGCAGATTGGAAGGTAGCAAATGTAACCCCATCCCCGCCACCGCCCCCCGTTTAAGAAATGAAGGAAAGAGACAACAGGGAACTACAAACCTGCTAGCCTGACATCAGCAGTAAGGAAAAAGCTAAAATCTATTATAAACAATGTCATAACTGGAACTTCAAAAATAATGATAAGATTGTGCAGAGTCAACATGCATTTATGAAAGGGAAATCGTATTTGACAAATTTGTTAGAGTTTTTTGAGGATGTAACTAGCAGAATAGAAAAACAGGAACCATGGATGTGGTGTATTTGCATTTTTGGAAGGCTTTCGAAAAGATATCACACAAAAGGTTAGTAAACAAAATGAGCTTGTATGGGATTGGGGGTAACTTACTGGTATGGACAGAGAATTGGTTAATAAACAGAGAGTAAGAATAAATGGCTCATCTTGAGGTTGGCAGTCTGTGACTAGTGAGGATCAGTGCATGACTCCCAGCTATTCACAATCTGTATCAATGATTTAGATGCGGGGACCAAATGTAATATTTCCAAGTTTACTAATGACACAAAACTAGGTGGGAATGTGAGTTGTGAGGAGGATGAATAGAGGTTTCAAGGGGATTTAGACAGGCTAAGTATGTAGGCAAGAGCTTAGCAGATGGAATATAATGTGAAACAATGTGAACCTATCCACTTTGGTAGGAAAATCAGAAATGCAGAGTATTTATTAAATGGTGAGAGATTGGGAAGTGTTTGTTGTTCAATGGGACCTGGATGTCTTTGTTCATGAGTCACTGAAAGCTGGCATGTAGGCCCAGCAAGCAATTAGGAAGGCAAATGGTATGTTGGTCTTTATTGCAAAAGGATTTGAGTACAGGAGTAAAGATGTCTTGCTGCAATTGTATAGAGCCTTGGTCAGACTACACCTGGAGTATTGTGTACAGTTTTAGTCTCCTTACCTAAGAAAGGATATACTTATCACTGAGGGAGTGCAAAGGTTCACCAGACTGCTGGGATTGTCCCCTGAGAAGAGATTAAGGAGACTGAACCTGTAACCTCTAGAGTTTAGAAGAATCTGAGGCAATCTCATTGAAACATTAACAATTCTTACAGGGCTCAACAGGACAGATGCAGGAAGGATGCTTCCCCTGGCTGGGAGAATCTAGAACCAGGGGACACAGGCTCAGAATAAGAGGTCGACCATTTTGGACTGATGCCATTTTGGTAAGGTTGCTAGTGTGAATATAGGGAGTGTGGGCTGGAAGTATGGAAAGTAGACAAATCGTGATGCCAGTCATAATTTGACACCAGCGGTGTCATTGTCAAACCTAAATGTTAGAGCTGATGTTCTCCCTTAACCATGCACAGCCGAGCATGCATTCGGCAGCAGACCCCTGCTAACAAGCTATCAACAACCACTTTCAGACCAATCAAGTTCTATTAGGCCTTCTGAGTTTGCAGCAAATATTTATGGTTTCTGCAGCTATTTAAAATTACTGAAGTCTACAGGGAGTGGTGTGGTACATGCTGAGGACTTCAGGCATTCTGCCCAGTTCACTTGCTCCCAGACAAGGCTTGCAAAATGACTGGAGAAATCGACATTACATTTGACTGGCATCACGAGTTGTATATTTTCCTTACTTCCAGTGCACACTACCTGTACCCACACTAACAATCTTACCAAAAAGGCATCAGACCAAATTGCCTAAACCAGAACACAGGAACATAGAAAACAGGAGCAGGATTAGATAATTTGGCCCCTCAAACCTGCTCCAGCATTCAATTAAATCATGGCTGATCTTTTACCTCAATGCCAATTTCACATATTATCCCCATGTCCTCATTTATCTTTAATATCTAGAAATCTATCGATCTCTGTCTTGAATATACTCAATAACTGAATCTCCACTGCTTCTGGGTAGAGAATTTCAAAGATTCACCACCCTCTGAGTGAAGAAATTTCTCCTCATCTCAGTCCTAAATGGCCAACCTCTTATTCTGAACCTGTGTCCCCTGGTTCTAGATTCCCCCAGCCAGGGGAAACATCCTTCCTACATCTATCCTGTCAAGCTCTGTAAGAATTGTCACTGTTTCAATGAGATCGCCCCAGATTCTTCTAAACTCTAGAGGTTACAGGTTCAGTCTCCTTAATCTCTTCTCAGAGAACAATCCCATCATCCCAGGTGAACCTTTGCACTCACTCAATGACAAGTATATTCTTTCTTAGGTAAGGAGACCAAAACTGTACACAATACTCCAGGTGTAGTCTGACCAAGGCTCTATACAATTGCAGCAAGACATCTTTACCCCTGTACTCAAATCCTCTTGCAATGAAAGCCAACATACTATTTAAAAGTAAAATACTGTGGATGCTGGAAATCTAGAACAAAAACTAAAATACCTGGAAAAACTCAGCAGGTCTGACAACATCTGTGGAGAGGAACACAGTTAACGTTTCGAGTCCGAATGACTCTTCATCAGGAAGAGTCATACGGACTCGAAACGTTAACTGTATCCCTCGCTGCAGATGCTGTCAGACCTGCTGAGTTTTTCCAGATATTTTTGTTTTTGTCCAACATACTATTTGCCTTCCTAATTGCTTGCTGGGCCTAAATGCCAGCTCTTACTGACTCATGAGCAAAGACTTCCAGGTCCCTTTGATCAACAAACACTTCTCAATCTCTCACCATTTAAGAAATACTTTGCATTTCTGATTTTCCTACCAAAGTGGATTGCTTCACATTGTTTCACATTATATTCCATCTGCCATGCTCTTGCCTACTCACTTAGCCTGCCTAAATCCCCTTGAAACCTCTATTCATCCTCCTCACAACTCATGTTCCCACTTAGTTTTGTGTCACCAGCAAACTTGGAAATATTACATTTAGTCCCCGCATCCAAATCATTGATACAGATTGTGAATAGCTGGGAGTCAAGCACTGATCCTTGCAGTATCCCTTGCTGAGGCAACACAGAGGAAGAGGAGCTGCTTGAAGAAGGAGGACGAGGAAAAGGGGAAGCATTGTCGGTAGGAGGTGATATCTGCCCAGAGACTTGAGAGAGCAATTTTACAATTTCAACAAGGAGCAGCGTGTCAGACATTTCCACATGATGGCACTTATTGAAATATGTATAGACTGTTGCAGCCTAAAACACTGCTTCAGAGTGGAATGAGGGCAGATTTTCCACCGGCTGTAAGAGTGATCATAACCATGAATTTTTTATCCACCAAGCTCCTTCCAGTATGGAGCAAGTGATATTTGCACATCCCCCAATTTGTTAGTCACATTTGTGTAAGGAAGATCACTGAGAGGCTCTGTGTACAAAATAGGAGCTGAATACATTTAATTTGGACTTGTGCAGTGGGCATGCAGCTTCATCAGGATTGCACACTTCATTCTGGTGCAAGGTGCCATTGACTAGGCACACCTTACTTTACAGGCACTGCATGCAAATTCTGAAAGGCTTTGCACCAGAAGAGATTCCACTCCCTCAAGGTCCAGCTGGTGTGCAACCATACCCGATACATCGTGCAAGTCATGATGTCTTCATTCTATGGCAGTCTTTAAGATTTTAAGGCTCGGGAGTCACAGATTACCCAAAACAGGCGGTCGAGAATTCATAAGTAATGTTAAGGCGATCTATTAAGTTTATTAAGGAGCAAAAGTTTAGATATGCTATATAGGGTAGGATTTTCTGGCTCCACCCACCACCGGGATTGTCCAGTCCCACCGTAAATCAATGGACTTTATGCTGGGCTGCCAAATCTCCATGATGGGGCCGAAAATCCCAGCCATAATCTAAATAGGCAGAAATGACAATAGAGCCATAACAGGTAAGAACAAATTACTGGTCCCAAATCAGACAAATGGATGAAGGAAGTGGGGGTTGCTGATCTCCATGGATGATGATAGTTATTTTCCTCAGAATGGTTTACTGGTCCAGGATTGGTCAAAATAATGGATGAAGCTGATCTCTAAGGCTGGAAGTGGCAGTTTCTTCTGGTTTCATCAGTCTTGGTGAGCTAGCTAAAGTGTTAGGCTGAAGCCAGCAGCAGTGGTCCACCTCCAGAAGCTCTCTTCCGCCCAAAGTGATTTTTTTCTTCTCCAGAATCTGTTTGTATAACTTATTTCTGGGAGGCTTATGACAATCATTTATTCAATTGTCCATTGGCAACAACAGATATTCAAGGTAATCCTTCCTTTTCCTTCGGAAGCCCATGAAGTCATCTTGTGATTCATTACTTGCTAAGATATCTTGTTTAACCTTTAGCTGACTTATATGTGGGTCACAAGGTCACCTCCCACCCACCTATCAGGTTTAGGAACGTCTTGTTTCAGTGCTTGTGCTAAAGACATGTCTTTGGTAGAGATAATGGCCTTTGCTGACCTTGTGTTTGTCAGCTCAGGAAGCTGTTGTGATAGCTTTCATTAAAAGAGAAAGAGAGAGATAGAGCTGTTCCTATAATATTCAGTAAATTTCTTAGAATTTTACAATGTTATTATAGTGATTTCTTACAGGTTTACTGTACTACCTGCATTTGAAGCACTGTGACAGCCCAGAGAATAGGCACTAAGTGACAACTGCTATCCACTGACTACTTAGCTCATGGCACTGGTGGGCTATCCATGCACACATGGACAGCATGTATATAATGATAACCATGCTGCTACTGGAAATGTGATCCAGGAGATCATTGGGGTGTTTAAACAATGTAGCCACTGCTTGGACAGCACTGGAAGAGACCTGCAGTACTTGCCACATTGTGTATCAAGACTCGGTGTAGTCTGCTGCATGCTGCACAATCTCTCCATCATGAGGTCAGAGCCCTGCCCCCCAACTGGGGCAAGGGAATGCATCTGTGTGTCCCCCTTACTAATTTAGATGCTACTACCTTTGGTTATGCATCGCCCTTCCTGCAAGAGAGAGGGAAGTGAATTAGAGTTGGCCCATTGTGTTTGGGTGATGGCCATGGTGAATAATGGATGGTGTGTGCAAGCTATGAGATATGCGTCTGAGGCTTGTATCAGCACCAGATGTGCAAGAGTAAGGTGAATATGATGTATGAGTTGCGGTTGATAGAATCAGAGAGATGCCATTGTTAGTAGGCTGTTAAGGGTGTGATGCATTAAGCAGTTGGTGAGGCTAGTGGCTCAGGTAGTATGATATGACATTTGAAGACACATTCACTGACCTTAAACATTCATGTGTGGTTATTGAAACTCTTCTTGCACAACGTCCAGGTGCTCAGGGCAAGACTGTTAGTATTGTCTGCAATAGCTAGCAGCTTCCGTTGCAATTGCAATCCCATTGCCTTTGCAATATTGTTTGGAGTTTCTCCTGGCCTCTTCCTTCCTTCTCCTCCTCCCCTCCTCTCTCCTTTCACCATCTCCTGCACCAAGGTTTCCAGTGCTATGATACAGAACCTTGAGAAGGCTCTCTGCCTTGTTGAGCCAACAAGGAGGGACTTGTTGTCCCTCCTGCTCAGAATGTGATGCCCATTTGTTTCTAGTAACTGGACCAGTCAGAATGTACCTTCTATTTGACTGATATAATTGCTTTAGCTTTACATGACCTTGAGCCTCCCATTCTACAAACAGATATAGATAAGTTAAGTGAGTGGGCAAAGATCTGGCAGATGGAGTATAATGTGGGAAAACGTGAAATTGGCCATTTTGGCAGGAAGAATAAAAGAGAAGCATATTATCGAAATGGTGAGAGATCGCAAAGCTCTGAAGTGCAAAGGGGTCTGGGTGTCCTAGTGCATGAATCACAAAAGGCTCATAAGAAAGTACAGCAAGTAATTAGGAAAGCTAATAGAATGTTATCATTTATTGCAAGGGGAATTGAACACAAAACTAAGGAGGTTATGCTTAGGTTGTACGGGGTCTAGTGAGACCACATGTGGAGTACTGTGCACAGTATTGGACACCTTATTTAAGGAAGGATGTAAATACTTTGGAAGCAGTTCAGAAAAGGTTTACCAGACTAATACTTGGAATTGGTGGGTTGTCTTATGAGGAAAGGTTGGACAGACTGGACTTGTATCTGCTGAAGTTTAGAAGAGTAAGAGGTGACTTGATTGAAACATATAAGATCCTGAGGGGTCTTGACAGGGTGGATCTGGAGATGATGTTTCCTCTTATGGGAGAATCTAGAACTAGGGGGTCACTGATTAAAAATAAGGGGTCGCCTATTTGAAACAGAAATGACGGGCAGAATTTTCGGGTCAGCAAGAGGCCACGATCGGCAGGTCCAGGAGCGGCCGGGGAATGGACCACTGCCCACGATCGGTCCCTGACCATGATTTCATGCTGGCCTGCCAATTAGTAGCCAGCCAAGATGAAAGCGCGTTGAAAGGCTCAGTGCTGGCGGGATGGGGGCAGGATGAGGGTGAGAACTGAAGTCAGCCCCGGCGCGGGGGAGCGCAGAATGCCTTCAGGAAGGCAGAGAGCTGCCTTAGGGAGCTGAAGAATTTAAATTCAATAAAAATAGATTTTAAAAACCTGGGAAAAAAATGCCCATGCATCAGAATGAGTCACTCAAACATATGGATGCTGAAATTTATGCCCAAACATTTTTATCTTTTTTAAAAATTAATCTCGGAAACCTCAACCTGCCCTTGGATGAGGTTTCCTCAAATCGCAAAGGCCACCAACCATACCGTTGGACTGGCAATGAAAACTACCTGCTAATTGAAACTTTAATGGCCTTAATAGGCCTCTTAGTTGTTGGCGGGCAAGCTGCTGACTCTTGCGCACGCCCGCCAACCGAAATATTGCACGAGTGCGTGATGAAGTTGGGATGCTCACCCGGTGTCATTGTGCGTTTTTTATGCCCGATCGTGTTGGGCATGCGCCCACCCACAGGACCTAAAATTCTGCCCGCAGCTTCATGAGTCTTTGGAACTCTCTTCCTGACAAGATGGTGAAGCAGAGTCTTTGAATATTTTTAAGGCAGAGGTGGATAGATTCTTGTTAAGCAAGTGGGTGATAGGCTATCAGCGGTAGGTGGGATGCAGATTTCGGGTTACTATCAGATCAGCCATGAACTTATTAAATGGTGAGCAGGCTCTAGGGTCTGAATGGCCTACTCTTGCTTCTTGTTCATATGTAATTATTCCTTGGAAGGAGCATGGTGAGACTGATTTCCATATATTGTCTTGAATTATCCATGCACAGTATTCTAATCCTTAAGAGTAATGAATTAAATACAAATGACATAATTATAGAGAGCCTAAAGGAAATGTTTTATATTTTCACATTGAAAGTTTTCCCTTGAAAATGTACACATCAATATTCGTAACAACATAATAATGAGTTTCATAAAGGATTTAAAACTTTGCATGATTAGCAGATCTGTTCTTTTTTTCTGCTGGTGACTGATATGTGATGTCAGGACCACAGACATGAGTCAATTATTTTGAGAAATAATTACATATTTAGTAATTGACATGGGTTTGCCAATTACATAATTGCATGGCTGAATCATCATATTTTTCTCTGATTGCCCAAGCCAAGCATAATATATCGGATTAACTTTTTTCCTCTAATTCATATAATGCCAGTCAATCCCCTGTCTCTTTGTGCACAGTAAGTTAGAGAATCTGCTTAGTCCCTTAGCTGTCTTTTCTGTGTGAATGTTGGTTTTTCTGTCCCTGTCACTCCTACTCCTGTGTCTCTTTCTCTTATTTTGCTACAACTTTTTCTCCTTTTGCTTCTTTTTTTCTGGGTGGAAGATGATGGATGGTGTGCTACATTGAGATAGTGAAAGAAGCTACCACCAGCTGTTGGCTCCATCTGGTATTAAGATTATAAGGAAATGTAGCTCCTTTGTGGATCCTTCCCGCATTCACCTGTTTTTCCTTGACCATTTCACTATTAGCCATTTCCTTTCTTACTACACCCTCATTCCTAACATCCTCTCTACTTCTTCCCACTGGAACTATTCAGTCAGTCCCTGTATTCACTCTCCTTTTTGCTGTACTTTCACTCACCTCTCATCCTCAAACCTCCATCTGCTCTTCCTGACTCACATGTGTTGTCACCAGGGCAGAGTGCCAAGAAGTAACAGACCTTTCTTCCAGCAGCAGTAAGCCTATGAGGAGTGGTACTACTTTTTCCAACCCAGCCCAGAGAAATAGATAGGAACCTCCAAAGCAAACGGTGATATGTTTCCACTTGTCTCATTGGCTGGTTACGTTTAGCTCATAAAGTCCCTGAGAAAGATAATTTTGATAAACAAATAAATAAACATGTCTAATGAATTTGGGAGCAGGCAAACCATTTTTGGCTGTACAGTGTTGGTGACATATCCATGGGGAAGCTGATATACTGCCTAACTGTGGCAAGCACTGAATTTGTTATGCACCTGATGCATCTGTGTAGAACCAATTGTCTAATGTTAAAGATGTCCCCAGAACCAAACGGAAATAACTCTTTTGTTTAATATCCAGCGCAGTGATGATCTTTACAGCTGTTTGCAGTACCACATCAACTTTAAAAGTGAGCTGCATATTGACTCCTCCCATTTGGACTAACACACTTGCAAAGCACAAAATTAGCCCATTGCATAAGTTGGGGTTAGTGTAAACAATGTTTAGACAATTTCCATGATAGTCCCTGACTTGGGCTCAGTCTCCTGATCAGCAAAAGTACAAAGGCTGGGAGAATCTAGAACTAGGGGTCACTGATAAAAAAAAGGGGTCGCCTTATTAAGAGGTGCCTCAGGGAGATACGTTTTAAGTGTTAAAAGTTTTAATAAATTTTAAAAATTAAGACATGTCCCCTCATGTGACAGTATTACATGAGCTGGGACATGTCAATGAGCTTTAATGAAAAAATGTATTTAATTGATAAACTCTTCATGAAACCTCATCCCGCCCATGGATGAGGTTCCATGAAAAATGCGAAGGCCGCCTGGGCTCTTCGCCTGCCCACCAACCTTAAGGTTGGACGGACAGCTTTCTCAATAGCCTTAATTAGTTAATTAATGGCCTTAATAGGCCTTTGACAGTTCGGCGGGTGCACAGCCAATTGGGCTGCGCGCCCGCCAAATTAAAAATCTAAATGATTTGTGGTGACTTTGGGACGCACGCCCAACGTCACCCCACATAATTTTACGCCTCAGCGAGCAGGCCCTGCCCCCGCTCGCCAAACCGAAAATTCTCCCCATAATAACCAAGACTTTCTGGTCTTTGGTGGACCTTGCCTGCTCTTTGTCCTGTGTTCTGCCTTGGCCATATCCTACTGTTGCTGCACTTGTCTCACAGCCACTACAATATGCCTCATTTCAACCTTTGTCCACAAGGATGTATACTAGTAACAAAATAAACTATTGCAAAAACTCTTTACAGAAGTTATAGTAATATTATACTTTTGGTAAGTTACAACATTATGGGCAAGGGTGAAGTTTTTTGAGATTTCTTCTGCCTGACATAACTTCAGAAAATGTTTGGCATGTAAATACAATTTCTACCAAAGTTACAGCAGCAGAGCAGAAATCCTGAGAAAATTTCTGGCAGTAGTGTTTATTAAAATTCAGTGTTGAGTGTACGGAGTCAGGAAGTTCTTCCTCAGCTCATTAGTACAGTTCATTTGTATAAAGTTCAATTTTTGCAGTCAGTTGGGAAACTTTTCCAAAAAATGAACACAATTGTTCATATATATAAATGTGGACTGAGGGATTCACCAAGGCTCCTTAGACAGCACCTGCCAAACTCATGATCGCTACAAACTAGAAGAACAAGGGTTGCAGAACAAGGGAACACCACCACCTGGAAGTTCCCCTCCAAGTCACTCACCACCCTGACTTGGAAATATATCGTCGTTCCTTCACTGTCACTGGGTCAAAATCCTGGAACTCCCTCCATAACAGCATTGTGGGTGTACCTACACCACAGGGACTGCAGAGGTTCAAGAAGGCAGCTCACCACCACCTTCTCAAGGGCGACTAGGGATGGGCAATAAATGCTGGCTCAGCCAGCGAAGCCCACATCCCGTGAATGAGTATAAAAAAAAACATTTGCAGCTGCAAATCTACAAAGGTTTCCAAGTCTGAAAGATTACAAAAAACAGAAAATTATTGGGACAAAATTAATGAGCCATGAACTTTTCTTGGATAAGAAACTAACATATGGCTGTTGATACCCTGAACATCCGTAAATTGCTGGCATGCTCATTGAATTACACCTTTTCCTGTTGTGATAAGCAAATTTGCTGAATAAGTCAGCTCATGCTCCTTCAGGTGTACAATCAATTATACTTGAAACCTCAGGGAAAGCTGCAAAATTGCAAGGTTTTATTGTGCCTTTGTATCACAGAGAAACAATTATAATGATTTGCTGAATTAGCTAATGCAGTTGCAGCCAAACTGAAACAATTACAAATAACATTGGGCAGAATTTTACGGCCTCTTTTTGGCGGGGACAGGGCCGTGAAATGCAGCGGGCCATTCTAAACCCCATTGACGACAGCGGGAACGTAAAATCCCCCTGTCGTAAAATTCTGCCCATTGAGTTGAAATCTGCCACGTCAATACAAGCAGACCTACCACTGGGCACATCACACTAAATTCAGATATGTCCTACAGAAAGTTGGTTTATGGATCTGCAGACACTTATTTTAAGGGGAGCATTATTATAATAATAGCAAAATATTAACATAACCAAAATGTCTGAAATTCAGTTACATTTGAAGCAGGGTGGCCAAGAGTTGTCAAATAACATAACATTTCTAAAGACATCTACCTGTGTAGCTGTTACTGTTTTTGTCATTTCTTGTAGCCCTGTTTTGGATTGCCTGACATGAGGCCCTCTGTGTAGAGCTGTCCATTACTTCCATCATAAAATTCTGTTCCGGTAATATTAAAATTGAACAGTGGATTGTGGGCAATCTATTAGAGCTTATCCTTTAATGAGATGAAACTGTTGCATTGACATTTCAAGAAATGCAAGGAAACTGAAATTAGACTGTAACACATGTAAATTACATCAAATGGAAGAGGCAAAGGAATACTAAATTGACCAGACTTTCAGATTTCTTTTGATGAAAATTCAAACAAAACAGACAAGATTCAATACTCTCTGTCAGGCCAATTTTGGCTGGAGAACCAGTCTGTCAGCATCTTTCTTGATCACTGCCATATCCAGGATTTTCAACCAGAAACGATGGCAGCCATTGAATACATCATCCAGGATAAAATCAACAATAATGAAAATAATTATTTTGCTTCAGTATGCTGCAGTATTTACCAGGGAGATGGATCAGATAGACATGACATATAAAGATGAGATTAAAAATGATATGACACATAAAATAAAAAGATGAGAAATATTAAAGAAGCTAATCAAACTCAAAGAGCATAAAACTCCTGTATGAATGGATTACATCTATACATTTTTAAAGAATCTAGGGTAAGGATAGCAGGGACATTATTACATGTATTTATGAATGCTTTAGCAAAAAGTGTAGTGCCAGAAGTCTAAGAGGTAGCTAACATGATACCAATATTTAAAAGTGAGATAGAACATTTTCAGGTAAGTATAAACTGGTCAGCTTAACATCGGTGATGGAAAAAAAAAGGTATCCCAACTAAAGGAGAAAATAGATAAACATCTAGCAAGCAAAAATATAATAATGAATCGACAGAATGAATTTCAAAATGGAGATTCTTGTTTGACCAGCCTCAATAAATTCTCTGAAAACGTAGCAGAGTTGATAAGGGTAATAGAGTTGATAAGGGTAATGTAATAGATGTAATATAGCTAGGTTTTTAAAAGTCCTTCAATAAGGTATCACATAACGGAATAAGAAATAAGATTAGTGCATGCAGAATCAGGTGGAAAGTGGCAGAAAGGATAACCAGCGGACTGCAGGATAGAAGGGAGTAAGGGTGAAGGATAATTATGGCAGAAGGTGGAAAGTGATGCCCAACTAGGATCAGTACAGGGATCACTGTTCACAATTTATATTAACAATTTAGACTTTGGAATCAAAAACACAATTTGTACATTTACAGTCAATGTTAAATTCTCCCTGCTCCTAATGTTGAGTGGTCAGTGTTGAAGAAGGCTGCAACAGGTTACAAGAAGGCATTAATAGATTTGCAGAATGGGGATTTGGCAAAGGAATTTCAACTCGGATAAGTGTGATGCATTTCATCTGGGTAAGAAAAATATGGAGATCACATATTACTTAGAAAATAAGAACCCAAAAGAAGTAGGAGAGCAACGGAATCTAGGAGGACAAATACACAAATCATTAAAAGTGGGCATTCTCATTAAAAGGCCATTAAAAAAGCAGATGAAACAAAATCATTTATTTCAAAAATGATGGAACTCAAAAGTAGAGAAATTATACTGAGCTTCTATCGAACATTGGATAGACCACTTTTGAATGCTGTGTATAGTTTGGGTGCCATATTATTAAAATATACCAGAGAAGATACAAAGAAGATTTTATAAGGATGAGAGCAGAACAACAAGGTTATGCCTATCAGGAAAGGACGAACAGCCTGGATCTCTGTACTGTTGAAAAGAGAAAGCTGATGGGTGACCCAATCTCTAAAATTATGAAAAGTTTTGATTGAGCAGCCAGGGAGATTGTTTTGACTTGTGGAGAAGGTCAAAACCAGAGGCCATCAAAATAAAGCAGTCACCAAGAAATCAGATAAGAAATTCAGAAGAAACGTATTTACCCAGAGAGTGGTAAGAATGTGGAACTTGCCATAAAGTGGTGGTGGAAGTGAATAGTATAGTTACATATAAGAGAAAGCTAGGTAAGCATATGAGAGAAAATGGAATAGAGGGTTATGCTGATAGAATTGTATGAGTAAGGAGAGGAGGAGGCCTGACTGGAGCAAAAATGCTGGCATGGACTTGTTGGGCTGAATGGGCTGTTTCTGTGATGCATATTCTATGTAATCCTATGTAAATAAGAGGAGGTATATTTAAAGTGGACAGTGATGATGGGCTTATGCCATGCTCCAAGAGTTTTAAAAATTACTAAAATGTACTGAATATCAACATGATATTCACATCCAGTGCTGTTACAATGGATGGAAGGGGATTTAGCATTTAGAAACCTCCTCCACAAGAGTGCAATCAGAATGGTTCACTCTCTCTTCTCTATCAAAATTGAAAATATTGTCTATCATGTTGAGAAGAATGTCACAACACATAAAAAAGGGTATTAAAAACAACACTTGTGATTGTGTATTGGTGTTATTTGATAAAATATTTGCTCCAATATTGACCAAAACACGGGAATGCAACAAGCTAAAAAAAAAACACATTTTTAATTAGTTCCTAACACTTGGCACATTAGACATCAAAGGGTCCATCCATCCTTTGTATTCTGTATTAGGACAGGTCTTTACTCAAATCTTGTGGATGAAGCTCATGAGATCCTTGCGGTAATGAAGTAATAGTGAACATTTCCCTTATCTTCCTCAAGGATTTAATATACAGAGCAGCTCCTTCAAGCTGGGCTTGAATAAGGGTAAAAAGCTCCATCTGCTCTTTATGATGAGGTGAGGCCACATGGATCCATCAGATACAAGTGCCACAATTAGACCCAGGATTCACTCTGGGCTCAATGCAGTGAAGCTTAAACTACCTTTCTGACTCAAAGGCAGGAGCACTACTAGTGAACTAGTGATCATGCAGATCGGACATGAGTGCTGCACTATACTATAACCTTGTATTTAGTAATAATATTCTAGTCTCCACTTGCCAACATTCTCTGAAGTCAGGCTCAAGCCCTTCACCTTCTGACTCAGAATAATATCGCTGGTGGTTAAGATATTAACATCGAAATTCATGAAAAACCATCAGAAGTCTAATTTAAAATACAAAGGTTCTGAGCAAATGCAGAAAAAGTCACATCTTGAATACTGAATTTGATTTCAGGCATCCTAAATTGAAAAATATTCAAATGCATTGGAGGGAACTGAAGAAAGACATGGAAGATTATTGCAGGATTTAAGACATTCAGAGTTGATTTTGATTTTGTTTGAGAAACAAGATAGAGAGGGGGCATAACCTAGCATTTTAAAATGTTTAGAGTAATGAATAAAACAGATTATAAGCAATTTTGACTATGACTTAAAAGAATTGTGTGCATAGAAGAGAAGATAACAACCTCAGCTGGATCTCTTAGCAAAAGCAAGTGATGCAATGTTAATTAATAGCTTATGCGCAGAATTTTACGGTGATTAGGGGGTTGCGTGCCCGACTTGATCGGACGTGAAATCACGCAAGATGATGTTGGGCGATACTCCCAACATCATCCTGCGCTCACGTGTTATGTTATTTCGGTCGGCAGGCATGCACGGGTGTTGGAGCCACGCCGGCCATCAATTAAAAGGCCAGTTAAGGCCATTAAAAAGGCAATTGACCAAGATTTCATATTGCCTGTGTGGTTTCGCGCTCGTCACACAGGCAAAACAGGCATGCAGACAGCCAAAATTTTGCAAAACCTCATCAAGGGCTGGATAAAAAGGGTCAGCAGCATTGCCAGTATAATTAGTGAAGAGCTTTGGAGATAGTTTGCTGCTGGTTGCTTATTGGTACTTGGCAGCTTCGTCTCTGTTCGAGGTTTCATTCTTAGCATTTCTAGGCTTCATTTCAGAACTCATTGGCATCTCCAAGGCACCCGGAGGAATTTGGCAGTGTGGACTCTTCCAGGTATCAGACAGCCTTCTGTTCCCTGGTAATGGGGATTGTGGTCTTTGCTGGAGGCACCTCCCCTGACGGGGAAGAGAAGGGCAGAAGGGAGAGGAGGCCAGGTATCCCATGCAGTTTCCATGGGAGCGACCTGTGAGAAGGAGAGGCGCAGGCACAAGGGGTGCAGGGCCAAGAGGTAGCCCAAGGCATAAGGGGCCACCAAAGGTGCCATTATCCTGCTACTAGGCTTTACAGGCAGTGATGCAGCTACCTCAACATGAACAAGGTGCAATGTCGAAAGAGGCTCTGCCTCTCCTGGGAGACTGTGACCTCCATTTGTCAGATGATTGGGCCTGAGATCAGCTCTAAATGTGTGGGTGGATGTCCCATGCCAGTGGGTCTGATGGTCACAGTGGCCCTCAACCTCTATGCCTCCAGCTCTTTCCAGGGGTCAGTGGGGAGTCTCCCAATCAGTTGTGTCAAACTGGTGACAGAAGCTCTGTTCAGGCGGGTAATGACATTTATTCATTTCCCTTTGGACAAGGCCAGCCAGGCTGAGTGAGACAGAGGCTTTGCAGTGATTGCCAGGTTCTCTCGCATCCAGGAAGCAATCGACTGCACACATGTGGCCATCAAGGCGGCAGCGGTTCAGCCGGGCGCCTTTGTCAACAGGAAGGGATTTCACTCCATTTTCTGCAGATAGTGTGTGGCCACAGGATACATATTCTGCAAGTCTGTGCAAGGCACCCTGGCAGCTCCCATGACACTTACTTCCTGAGACACTCCCAGGTGCTGAGGCTCTTCAGTGCTCCAGCCCGATTGGGTGGGTGGTTGCTGGGTGACGAGGGTTACCCGTTGAAAACATAGCTCATGACGCCTCCCCGCCACCCAAGAACAGAGGCAGAGGAGCATTATAACAGGAATCACGCCTCCACGAGGATGGTGATAGAGAGGACCATAAGTCTTCTGAAGATGCGCTTCCGATGCCTGGATCGTTCAGCGGCACTGCAATGGAGGGGGTGTCACTGATCGTGGTTGCATGCTGTGCCCTCCACAGCCTGGCACTGGCAAGGCAGGACCCACTTGAGGAACAGGCCACAGAGGATGAATCCAATAGTGAGCCAGAAGAGGAGCATGGTGAGGAGAACATTGAGGGCATGGAGGCAGACCTCTGTACCCTTCAGTGAGGCAAGGACACAAGGGAAGCCTTGATCCAATGGTCCGTCAGTTAGCCTGCCAAAGAACCACAGAGGGGCAGCCACCATCATCCAGAGCACCCTGAGAGGAGCCCGCAGAGATGACAAGCAGCTCATGTGCCAATATGAGGTCACTCTAGACCTCCCTGTTCACCACTGATGGACGGAAACCTAGCTGGGACACTGGGTACCTCATCCATCAGACCACCTGAGGTCAGTGCCTGTGTGAGTGCTTGCAGGTCTGACAGCAATGCCAGGAACCCCTCATTCTGTCCCTGGAGCTGCCTCTTCACGAGAGTCGCCACTCTCTCAATGGAGGAGGCAGAGTGCTTGGCCACCACAGTGCTTATACACCTTATGGACTCTTCCACAACAGAGACTATGGCATGCAAAGATCCACCCGCACATCCAGCTGGACATCCAGCATCTGCCACCTAATGCATGATTCCAGAGGCCCATCTTATGCTTTCGACCCAGCATTGTCCTAGTCTCCAGCAGTCCTCCGACTGTTGGCACCCTGGGCACTCTCTGCCTCTTCCTGCACCTCAAGCAAGAGTGAAATGCCCTCATCAATGTGCACCGACAATGTAGCCAATGATCTAATGTCCATGCAGGTGCTGGTATCTGCGCTGGTGACTGGTTCCAGGTGTGACGCAGGTGCAGATGAAGCCCAGTGGCCTTCTGGCATCAGGGATGGCCCTTCTGTGTCCTGCAATTGAGTGCGTGCTGGCGGATCTAAAGGAGAACAAGGACATGCCATTAGTTAAAGTCATCACACTGTCACTGTGAATGCCAGGCACCCCGGTGAGACAATGGAGATCTGCATCACGGTGCAGTTATCTTCCAATGAGCAATGGAGACTTCAGGCTTGAAGCTCCAATCAGTGAAGAGATTACAATAGAATGGTTGCACAATCCAAAACTCTCAGCTCTGTACACTTCGCTCTTACCTATGCCTGACCTCTCAACAACCTGTTGCATGGTGAGCGTGCTGGCTCTCCAGTTCAAGGGCGCCCTACTGGAACCTGGTCAGCGGTTGCAGGTTGGGTAGGTCTCTGCTTGCCCGTGACCTCTCAAATTGATTCTGGCTCATCTTCTCCCGAAGGACAGAGGATCTTTGAT
Source organism: Carcharodon carcharias (assembly GCF_017639515.1). Classification (NCBI taxonomy): domain Eukaryota; kingdom Metazoa; phylum Chordata; class Chondrichthyes; order Lamniformes; family Lamnidae; genus Carcharodon; species Carcharodon carcharias. Next base: position 138,288,004 of record NC_054477.1, read on the forward strand.
TAATCCACTCTCTATCTGATCCTGGGCAACACCACCTGAGGAACATGCATATCTGAGTTGTGGCCCTCGAGCCACAAGGCACACAGTCCAAGCAAGCAGAGCTCACCCCCTTAGCCAGCTCTGGCCTCATTTAATCTTGGCACTCAGACTCTAATACCCCTAAGCTCCACCGGGGGTGGGGGCACCCAGTCTTTAACACTTCTGCACACTGATCCATGCCAACATGGCACTCATCCTTCCTGAGCGCAGCAGGTCATTGAACCTTTTGCGGCACTGCGCCCATGTGCACCACACCACAACAAGGCTACATGGCTGCTGACCTATGCTGCCACCTCCTCCAAGGCTTTCTTCATCAGGTGTGGTGGCCTCCTCCTTCCGTCCCTTGGTGCAAGGGTGTCCGTCCTGGCAGCCATCTCCTCCTGGAGCACGGCAAGGCACTTGTCCGAAAAGCAGGGGGCCGAATGCCCACGCGGCCTGCCCTCCCATCTGGCTGCCGGTGCCCTTTTTAAACTACCCGCCAGGTCGCCATTGGACCCACTGCACAACATGCAGCGCCTGGCCTTTCCCAACCATTGGGAAGCCATGTTTCATGCTGAGTGGGCCTTAATCGGCCAGCGAGCATGAAATTGTGGTTGTGGGCCGACTGCGAGCAGTGAACCGTTTTCCAACCAATCCTGGGCTGGCCAAGCACGCTCGCCCGCTGACCTGAAAATTCTGCCCTATGAGTGTGACTGAAGATGATACTGAGCTATTGCGACAATGGGAATATTAAAGATTTTCCCTTTTCAGTACTCCTGATACATACCCAGTGTGTACATCAGGAAATTATGCATTCTTAGTCCTTAGTTTTCTGCCCATAAAAATAGTAGAAAATCGTTAGCTGGTGGTGTGCATTTTCCAAATATGTGCTCACAACATTAGACTATGTAGAAATCGACTAACATGGGTCTTGAATCTCATAGCTGAACATCACTACCTGATTCCAGTAAATATTCCTGATGAATCTAAGATCTTTCCCATCTATGTAAGTTTTCCAACATTTTCATGAGGTGGTTGAGTAGGACTTTATGAAATGTTTTTGTATAAATAATAAAACATAGGTTGAGGCTGTTTTGCATTTTAGACCATCCACCAGACTGTTTAACAGGGTTTGCTAAAGGTTTCAGATACAGGAGCCTCCGGGGAATCTGTGCCATCAAGACTGTGGTGAATCAAGCTAAGGATATTCTGCAGGAGTGTGCCATTCAAATGACAACTGTCACCGAGGGCCTCGAATGGAATACGGCTGCCAGTGAACCGTAACTCAAGGGTTGAATAAATTGAGTGGCTAAGTGAGGCCATCAGAGGCCAAGTTAGAGAAATTTAGAATTGCACATGGTACTACTTGTCTTCAGGGAGTTATGACTGTGCTTGTGGTTATATAAAACATAGTTTTTTAAAATTAATTCATGGGATGTGGGCGTCGCTGGCGAGGCCAGCATTTTTTGCCCATCCCTAATTGCCCTTGAGAAGGTGTTGGTGAGCTTCCTTCTCAAACCACTGCAGTCCATGTGGTGTAAGTATCCCTACAGTGCTGTTACGGAGGGATTTCCAGAATTTTGACACGATGGTAGTGAAGGCATGGTGATATATCTCCAAGTCAGGTGAATGGTTTGGGGGGAACTTCCAGGTAGTTGTGTTCCCATGTGTCTGCTGCCCTTGTCCTTCTAGATGGCAGTGGTCGTGGGTCTGGAAGGTGGTGTCTAAGGAGTCTTGGTGAGTTCCTGCAGTGCATCTTGTAGATGGTACACTTGGCTGCCACTGTGCATTGGTGGTGGGGGGAGTCAATATTTGTAGATGTGGTGCCAATCAAGCAGATTGCTTTGTCCTGGATGATGTCAAGCTTCTTGAGTGCTATTGGAGCCTCACTCATCCGGCCAAGTGGAGAGTATTCCATCACACTCCTGACTTGTGCCTTGTAGATGGTGGGCATGCTTTGGGGAGTCAGGAGTTGGGTTAGTCGCTGCAGGATTTGTAGCCTCTGACTTGTTGTTGTAGCAACAATGTTTGTATGGCTAATCCAGTTATGTTGCTTGCCACTTGTCAGCCCAAGCCTGAATATTTTCCAGATCTTGCTGCATTTGGACATGGACTGCTTCAGTATCTGAGGAGGAGCGAATGGTGCTGAATATCATGCAATCATCAGAAAACATCCCCACTTCTGGACATTATGTTGGGATGAAGGTCATTGATAAAGCAGCTGAAGATGGCTGGACCTAGGACATTACCTTGAGGAACCCTCCCAGCGATGTCTTTGAAATGAAATGGTTGACCTCCAACAACCACAACCATGTTCCTTTGTGCTATGTATGCCTCCAAACAGCTGAGAATTTTCCTCCTGATTCCCAATGACTCCAGCCTTGCTAGAGTTTCATGATGCCACACTCAGTCAAATGCTGCCTTGATGTCAAGGGCAGTCACTCTCATCTGACCTCAGGAGTTCAGGTCTTTTATCCATGTTTGAACCAAGGCTGTAATGAGGTCAGGAGCTAAGTGACCCTGGCAGTACCCAAACTGAGCATCGGTGAGCAGGTTATTGCTAAGCAAGTGCCGCTTGATAGCACTGTTGATGACCCCCTCCATCTCTTTACTGATAATTGAGAGGAGACTGATGGGGCAGTAATTGGCCAGGTTGGATTTGTCCTGATTTTTGTGTACAGGACATATCTGGGCAATTTTCCACATTGCCGGGTAGATGCCAGTGTTGTAGCTGTACTGGAACAGTTTGGCCAGGGGCGGGATCTAGAGCACAGTCTTCCGTACAATTGATGGACTATTGTCAAGGCCCATAGCGTTTGCAGCATCCAGTGCCTTCAGCTGTTTCTTGAAATCACGTGGAGTGAATCGAATTGTCTGAAGACTGGCATCTGTGATGCTGGGGACCTCCAGAGGAGGCCAAGATGGATCATCCATGCGGCACTTCTGGCTGAAGATTGTAGCAAATGTTTCCGCCTTAACCTTTGCACTGATGTACTGGGCTCCCCCATCATTAAGGATGGGAATATTTGTGGAGCCTCCTCCGCCAGTGAGTTGTTTAATTCTCCACCGCCATTCATGACTGGATGTGGCAGTTCTGTTGAGCTTAAATCTGATCCGTGAGTTGCAGAATCCCTTAGCTCTGTCTTGCGCCTGCTGCTTATGCTGTTTGGCATGCTAGCAGCCCTGTGTTGTAGTTTCGCCAGGTTGACAGCTCATTTTTAGGTCTGCTTGGTGCTGCTCCTGGCATGCCCTCCTGCACTCTTCATTGAACCAGGGTTGATCCCCTCACTAAAATAAAAGCAAAATACTGCGGATGCTGGAAATCTGAAACAAAAACAAAAATAGCTGGAAAAACTCAACAGGTCTGATAGGAGGGGAATGCACTTAACGTTTCGAGTCCATATGACTCTTCATCAGAACTAAGGAAATATAGAAATAAGTTGAAATATGGTTGAGGCGGGTGGGACAGGTAGAGCTGGATAGAGGACCAGTGATAGGTGAAGGCAAAGAAGAGGTTGCCAAAGATGTCATAGACAAAAGGACAAAGGGGTGTTGATGTTGATGATATTAGCTAAAGGATGTGCTAATGGTGACATAAGGATAAAAGCAGGATGAGCAAGTGACAGGTGGCCCTTGTGGGGGTGGGGTGGGGTGGGGGGAAGGGAACGAAATAGGCTAAAAGGTAGAGATAAAACAATGGATGGAAATACATTTAAAAATAATGGAAATAGGTGGGAAAAGAAAAATGTATATATAAAAATTTTTTTTAAAGTAAAAAATAAATAAATAAATATAAATTATTGGAGAAGGGGGGATCGGAAATGGGGTGGGGATGGAGAAGAGAGTTCATGATCTGAAGTGGCTGAACTCAATATTAAGTCCGGAAGACTGTGAAGTGCCTAGTCGGAAGATGAGGTGCTGTTCCTCCAGTTTGTGTTTAGCTTCACTGGAACATTGCAGCAGGCTAAGGATGGACATGTGGGCATGAGATCAGGATGGTGTGTTGAAATGGCAAGCGACAGGGAGGTCTGGATCATGCTTGTGGACAGACCGAAGGTGTTCTGCAAAGCGGTCACCCAATCTGCGTTTGGTCTCTCCAATGTAGTGGAGACTGCATTGGGAGCAGCGAATGCAGTAGACTAAATTGAGGGAAGTGCAAGTGAAGCGCTGCTTCGCTTGAAAGGAGTGTTTCAGTCCTTGGACGATGAAGAGGGGAGAAGTAAAAGGGCAGGTGTTGCACCTTCTGCGGTTGCATTTTTTAAAATTTATTTTTTATATACATTTTTCTTTTCCCACCTATTTCCATTCATTGTTTTATCTCTACCTTTTAGCCAATTTCGATCCCTTCCCCCTACCCCACCCCTACTAAGGCTATCTGTCACTTGCTCGTCCTACTTTCTACCTTTAATGTCATCATTAGCACATTCCTCAACTAATCTCACCACCATCAGCACTCCTTTGTCCTTTTGTCTATGACATCTTTGGCAATCTCTTCTTTGCCTCGACCTATCAGTGGCCCCCTATCCAGCTCTACCTTTCCCACCCCCCTCTACCAGCTTATATTTCACCTCATTTCTATATTTGTTAGTTCTGATGAAGAGTCTTATGGACTTGAAACGTTAACTGTATTCCTCTCCGCAGATGCTGTCAGACCTGCTGAGTTTTTCCAGCTATTTTTGTTTTTGTGTTGATCCCCTCACTGCATGCTAATGGGAGAGTGGGGGATGTGAAGGCCATGAAGTTACAGGTTGTGTTTGATTACAATTCTGCTGCTGCTGATGGCCCACAGACCCTCATAGTTGTCTAGACTTGAGATGCTAGATCTGTTCAAACTCTAACCCACTTAGCATGGTAATGGTATCCTCAATGTAAGGTGGGACTTTGTCTTGAAAAGGAATATGCATTGGTCACTCTTATCTATAATCTCATAGATAAATGCATACGGCAGGCAGGTTGGTGGGGATGAGATCAAGTATGTTTCTCCCTTTAGCTGGTTACTTCACGACCTGCTGCAGACTTAGTCCAGCAGGTATGTCCTTTAGGACTGGGGCAACTCCGTTTGTAGTGGTGCTACCGAGCCACTCTTAGTGATGGACACTCAAGTCCCCCCACCTAGAGTACATTCTGCGTCCTTGCCACCCTCAGTGTTTCCTCCAAGTGGTGTTCAGCATGGAGGAGTACTGACTCATCAACTGAGGGGTGATGGGGTATTGGCTGTTTAGTGTTGAACATGATAAGGAGCAGGAGGTTTCCTTGCCCATGTTTGACCTGATGCCATGCAAGTTCATAGGGTCTGAATTCGATGTTGAGGGCTCCCAGAGCCACTAACTGCCTCCTGACTGTGTACCACTGTGCCACCACCTCTGCTGGTTCTGGAACATGACATTCCTCAAGGATGGTGATGGTGGTGTCCGGCACATGATCTGTAAGGTGTGATTCTGTGCCTATGACTATGTCAGGCTATTGCTTCGCTAGCCTGTGAGACATCTCTCCCAATTTTGGCACAAACTCCCAAATACTATTAACAAGGATGATGCAGGGTCAACAGGGCTGAGCTTGTTGTTTGTCGTTGTCATTTTCGGTGCCGATGTTAATGCCAGGTGTTCCATCTGGCTCCATTCCTTTTAGACTTTTTAGTGGTTTGATACAACTGAGTAGCTTTCTCAGCCATTTCATAGGGCAATTAAGAGTCAATTACATTGCTGTGGGTTTGGAGTCACATGTAGGCCAGACCAGGTTACAACAACAGGTTTCCCTCCGTAATGGGCCTTCATGAACCACGTGGGTTTTCACGACAATCAACATTGGTTCCACATTTTTATTGAATTCAAATTCCATCATCCTCAATGGTGGAATTCAAACATTGGCCCCTTGAGCATTGTCCTGTGTCCCTGGATTACTACCCAGTGTCATTACCAGTACACCACTGACTCGGTTGTATTGGTTATTTAAAGTGAAGTTTAGCTTTTTATTTTGAGTATAATTTTCCCTTTAATTCATGTTTAATGTTAAAATAAAATTGACAAAAAGTGAAATCTTGTTGGTAATTTCTTCATCTGGGGGTCATGCAGTAAATTTGGATTTAGTTTAAGGTTTCCCATTGAGATTGTAACAATAGACATCAGAATTTTGTTTGATTTACCTTTTGATGAAGGCAGACAGTTTAATAGATAACATCTTCAGGAGATGAGTTAGATTGGGTAGAGGCCATGATATATGGAATTGTGTGGTATATTATGTGGAACTAATAGGTTTCATGGGCCAAATTACCTTTCCTCACTCCATGGTATTTTATCTTCTAAATCGATTAGGCCAGTCTGATTCATAGAAGAGAAAATAATATTTCTTTCAAAAGCTTGATTTGAGGATTGTAGCTGGCATGGATGTTTAGGATCTTAGGAAGGGGGGATTCTCATCTTTGGAGGACAGAGTTGAAAGAAAAAAATACAATAATTGATTTTGTTAAAAAGCAATTGTTCATTGCCTGGGTTGGAGCTCATTATGTTAAGCATGGCATCATCCTGGCCTGATTCCCTTTGTCACAAATGTCAGAATAACAGAGCAGCAGGACAGCAGCACTCTTAAGATCAAAAGGAAGGCTTCCATTGAGGACTTGAGCTGAGAATAAGGCCTTTTAAAGGTGAGGCCCTTGGGCTAACTAAAGGAAGAGAAACAGCTTGACCCTCTGCCTCCACTGGGAGAAGTTCATCCCTAATTTCTGATTCCCAGGTCTCCATATAGCAGCTCGGGGGTGTGATAATAAGCAGGTTTTTTGAGACGGATGAAAACGCCACCTCAGTAGGAAATCTACTGCAGGAATGATTGTTAAATTCTTGAGATGGTGTTGTACACTTTAGCAGTCCAGGGTTGGTGAGGTGGAGGCACTGGAAAGCCCACCCTCCCCCTTGTATCAGCCCTCGCACTTCCCTGGTTCATGTTTATCATGGTAAAATCCCAGCATGACTCCTACTGCCAAGAAGGAGGCCACCAGGTTAACCAAGGAAACTCTGCTGATACAGCAGCAAGGATGCTGCGACAGTATCAGAAAACTATTGAAGGATTTTAAAGAGATGTAAGGATTTTAAGTCTTTCTTCAGCAGTTAAGTTGCTGGGGCTCTTTGACAAAAATTGCTATGATACCCCTTTCTTCCTTGGGAAAAGTCTGGGTCATTACTGCCACTTCATGAAGTCTATCACCACTTTCCTCATGATGGTCCCAGAAAGTGGCAGTGAATGAGATGAGAAAATATAAAAAATCTGTCAGGGAGACAGATTCTGCCCCTCTGCCATTGCATGCAGAGCTGTGGAGGGAGCATTTAGTAGTGGTTCTTCGAAAGATTACTGAAAAAAAAAGCTATTGGGCAGAACCTTGTTGAGGCATTGGGGATATCGCCTGCCAGCTAGAGAGCCAGAGACCTTTCAGCAAGATCTGGAAAGAACCACAAGTCAACCAGACAGTGATGAGGCCAGGGGCAGGTCTTCTGTTGAAAACAAGACCCCAGGAAGAGTTCGGGACAGGAAGTAATGAGGGGTCAGGACAAGTAGCAGTGAGAGGTCAGGACAGGAAACAATAAGAGGTCGGGACAGGAAGCTGTGAGAGGTTGGGACCGGAAGCTTTGAGAGGTTCAGGCAGGAAGTTGGAGAGGTCAGGTCAGAAAACAGCGAGGGGTCAGGTCAGGAATCTGTGAAAGGTCAGGATAGGAAGCAGTGAGAGGTTGGGACAGGAAAGAGCGAGAGGGCAGGAGAGGAAGCTGTGAGAGGTTGGGACAGGAAACTGCCAGTCAGAGCCAAATTCAGGAAGAAAATTCAAGGTGTAAAATCAAAGGGAAGCAGGTAGTGATTGATTGCCGAGTATATTCTCAATTTCTCTTATCTTCTTTTGAGATTTTAATCGGAGTAAGTAGAACATTAATTGAAATAATAACAATCTAAGCACAGGCAGAATTAATGGCAGTAATTAAAACTCAATTAGCAAAATAAGTAATTAAATGAAACACAATAAAGATGGCAGGGCAGGTGATATGTTGCACTTGCATTATGTGGGGGTTTGTGGATGCCAGTGTAATCCAAGGCAAATATGTGTGCCCTAAGTGCCCAGCTGAAGGAACTTTGGCTTAGAGCTGCTGAGCTAAAGTCTGAAATTCAGACACTGCATTCCATCAGGGAGGTTGAAAATTACCTGGGTACTTTATTTCAGGAAGTGGCCAGACTTCCTAGGCTAAGGTCTTCCGATTCAGTCAATTGTCTGGGACAGGAGGGTATGGTGAGCAAGTGAGCCAGGTATGGGAATTGAGAAGGTAGAAGTGGAGGAACCTTGGCCTTTGCAATTGCCCAACAGGTTTGAGGTTCATACAGCTTGTATGGATGAAAGCAGTGACTATTTGGTGGATGAGTAAGCTGACCATGGCACTATGGTACAGGAAACCATTCAAGCAGGTGGAGTTAACAGGCTAGCCAGATGGATGGAAAAAGTTCTCTATAGCCTATACCCCAGAGTCCAGGCAGCTGTGTTGCCTGCTTAGTGCCAGGATTCAGGACATCTGTCCTGGGCTGGAGAGGAACTTACAGTGGGAGGGGGAGGATCCAGTTTTCCTAGTCCAAATATGTACAAACAACATAGATAGGACTACGAAGGAGGTTCTGCTTCTGGAGTATGAGCAGCTAGGGGCTAAATTAATAGCAGAGCCTCAAAGGTAATGATCTCTGAATTAATAGCTGAGCCACCAGCAAATTGGCAGAGGGTAAACATAATTAGAGAGTTAAATGCATGGTTCAAAGATTGGTGTGGGAGAAATGGGTTTCAATTCATGGGGCATTGGCACCAGTACTGGGGAAAGTGGGAACTATGCTGTTGGAATGGTCTTCACCTGATTTATGTTGGTGCCAGTGTTCTGATGAGTCGTAGAACTAGAGTGATAGAGAGGGCTTTAAACTAAATAGTGAAGGCAAGGCATCAAATGAGGGAAAATATGATAAATTAAAGGAAGAGGACAAGACAAGAGAGCAATATGGGTAATGAAAATAAGACTGCGGCAGGAAGGGACAGAGATGCAAACTTAAGAGTGCCCCAGCAGATAAGGATACACATTGCAAAAATAGTTAAAAGACAAAACTAAAGGCTCTGTATCTGAATGTGTGTAGCATTCATAATAAATGGATGAATTGTTGGCTCAAATAGAAATAAATATGTATGATCTGCTGCGCATTACAGAGACATGGCTGCAAGATGACAGAGGTTAGGACATGAATATTCATGGGTACATGAAATTTCAAAAGGACAGTAAACTAGGAAAAGGTAGTGAAGTTAATTAAGGACGACTTTAGTTACAATACTGAGAGATGACCTTAGGTCCAAAGATCAAAATGTAGAATCAGTTTGGGCAGAGATAAGAAATAGCAAAAGTAAGAAGCCACTTGTGGTAGTAGCTTATAGGCCTCCAACAGTAACTACACTGCAAGGCAGAGTATACAGGAAGAAATAATGCGGATTTGTAAGATAGGTAATGGGAATAATCATGAGTGATTTTAATCTACATTGTAATGAGGCTATGCCTCTTTATTTTTGAAAATATGATTTTTCAACTTCAACTGGCTGAAAATTTGCAATTTGAACTGAGAAAGAGAAAACTGATTAAAAGTGCAAGGCCACATTCCAAGGGGTGAAGTTGAGAAACAAACAATCACCTTCAGGGGAGTGTGAAGAGATAGAGACATTTCCTATAATCCAGATGCCCTTCAAAATTTGTAACTGCCTAAGGAAGAGACATTAAAAATGCAAAGGCCACATTCCTCACTGGAATGTATCTTGATATTGAAACAATAGCTGCCACAGACAGACACACCCAAAACCTCTTGGAAATACACAATGGGTGAAGTCTTTCAAGTTAAGACTGCCTAACCATTTGTGAGTGATTACAAGGAACACAAACAGTGTCAAGAAAGTGTTCAACGGAAGAAACAGACTGAAGAATGCTCTCTTTCCCTTGGCCTCTTGGGACAAGTGTGTCACCCACTTTGAGAAGCCAACTCTACTAGAAACCTACCAGTGAACTGAGATTACGTAATAATTGCAACATCTTCTACACCTGACTGTATAAAGAACCCAGCTAACCCAAATTGGTTGCAGCATTTAAAATCTATATTTCAAGAACAATCAAAGGATACGTAACTGTATATTATTATACATTTTTTTATTGGACTCTAACTCCCATTAGTTCTTATACCTGTGTGTGACTGAATGACTGTATGAGGGCCGAATGCTTGATGTTACATTTTTATTATTTTACTCGATGGTGGTTAATAAATTTGCTCTTTTTTTGGCTCTAGAGAACCTTATTTGATTGGCTCCTTATCGCTCACAGCTTAAAAAATTAAATACATTTTGATTTGGAAAAGGCATATCCTCATGAAAAAGAAACTAAAACCTTTGTTGTGAGGTTGAATAGAGGGGAGCCAGTTCACCATTTCTCACCGGGTCATAATAACATGTAGATGGATGAATCAGATTGACAAAGGCAGCATGGAAGATGAGTTCATAGAATTCTTTCAGGACAGTTTCTTAGAGCAGCATCTTTGAGTCCCAACCAGAAAGCAGGCCATTCTACACCCTGTGATGTTGAATGACATGGGATTAATTAATGTCCCCACAGTAATGATGCCCCTAGGTAGCAGTAATCGTGACATGGTAGAATTTCACATTCAATTTGAGGGAGAGAGGAGTGGGTCTAAGGCTAGTGTATTAATCTTAGACAAAAGTAATTATAAGGGTATGGCTAGAGTGAACTGGGAAATTAGCTTAAGGAATAGGTCAGTAGAGAGACAGTGGCAGATATTTGAAGAGATATTTCATGACACTCAGCAAAGATACATTCCAGTGATAAAGAAAGAACCTAGGAGAAGCATACATCATTCATAGCTAACTAAGGAAGTTGAAGATAGTATTAAATTGAAAAACAATTTAAAGTACAATTCCATGAAGATTAGTAGCAAGTCAGAAGATTGGACAGAATATAAAAAACAGCAAAGAATGACTTAAAACATAATAAGGAGAGAGAAGGGGATATATGAGAGAAAGCTAGCTAGAAATATAAAATGGGTAGTAAGAGTTTTTACAGGTAATTAAAATGGAAAAGCATAACTAAAGGGAGATTAAGTCAGGGAATTAATAATGAAAGATAAGGAAGTAGTGGAAATGTTGAACGGATACTTTGGCTGGAATTTTCCAGCCCCTCACACCCGCAGGATCTTCTGGTCCCACCATTGTGAATAGAGGCTTCAATGACTCGCGGGCCCCACCACAAGGAAACCTGCTGTGAGGTGGAGGGGGGTGGAGGGGGTGGTGCTGGAAAAATCCAGCCATTGTGTCTTCCTTCACTGTAGAAGACACAAATAACATCCCAGAAATAATTGTAAGTTAATAGATGAAAGAGATGGAAGAACTTAAAATGTTTACAATCACTAGGGGAAGGACATTGGGAAAATTATTAGAACTAAAGGCTGACAAATCCCCAGATCCTAATGAACTTCATCCAAGAGTCTTAAAAGAAGTGGCTGCTGAGATCGCAGATGTAGGTTTTACTTTTCCAAAATTCCCTGGATTCTGGAAAGGTTGCATCAGATTGGAAAATAGTGAATGTAACATCTCTATTCAACAAAGTGGGGAGATAGAAAGCACAAAATTACAGGCCAGTTGCTTTAACATCTGTCATAGATAAATGCTGGAATCTATTATTAAGGAGGCTTTGGCAGGGCACTTAGTAAACCTTAATGAAATCAGGAAATCAGGCAGAGTCAACCTTATTTTGTAATCGTGTTTGACCAATTTATTAGAGTTCTTTGAGGAAATTACAAGCAAGGTGGATTAAGGGGAACCTGGAAACGTAGTGTATTTGAATTTCTAGAAGGCCTTTGACAAGATGCCACATCAAAGATTACTACATAAAATAAGGTAGGAGTAAAATAAGTAGGAGGTAACATAGGAGCACAGACAAAGGATTGGTTAGCTAATAGGAAATAGTGAGTAGGGAAAAATGGGTCATCTTTGGGATAGCAAAATGTAATATGGAGTGCCGCAGGAGTCTCAGCTATTTATAATCAATATCAATGACTTGGATGAAGGGACCAAGGCCTGAATTGTTCCCTTGGTGAGCGGGTGTGACAGTGGGCCTGGGTGCAGTCAGGAAACAAGCCATTGACCACAATCAGTCCACGAACACGATTTCATCCTGTCTGGCCAATTAAGGCCCGCCCAGTGTGAAACGTGTCTTCCCAATTGCCGGGAAGGGCCGGGCAGGGTTGGGGCCTGTTGGGCACCAGGCCCAATGGCGACCCAGCGGGCGTTTAAAAATGGCAGAGGCAGCTCCTTGAAGGCTGCCAGGGGAGAATTATATTCTGCAGTCTGGAGACTGGAGCAATAGCCTATACAGCAGCTGGAGAAGTCAGGCGGAAGGGCAGGTCAGGTGAGCACTCAGCTTTCATGTTTTTCAGACGAGTGCTTCGCGGTCCTCATGAATTAGGTCAAGCAGCCACCCTTGTTCCCAGGGATGGCAGGAGGAGGCCATACATTAGACTAAAAAAAGCTTGGGATGAGGTGGCAGCAGAGGTCAGCAGCCACAACGCCATGATGTGCACATGGGTGCAGTGCTGCAAAAGGTGCAATGACCTGCTGCAATTGGAAAGGTTGAGTACTGTGTTGGCAAGGATCAGTGTGGAGAAGTGTTATGGGCTGGCCGTCCCCCAATGGAGCTCAGGGGTTTTAGGGTCTGAGTGCCAACTACCAATTACGCTGGAGCTGGCTAAGGGGGCGAGCCCTGACTGCTTGGACTGCGTGCTTTGCGGCTCGAGGGCCATGACTTAGATATGCCCTGCAAGGTGTTCCTCAGGTGGGGTTGGGCAGACTGCAATGGCGCTGCAGGTAGAGAATGGACTAATCAATGCTTCCCTGTCCTTTCAGGAGAAGGCAGACCATAACAACATAGAGAGGTCAAGGAAAGGCGAAGGCCCCCCAAACCTCCTAACATTGGTGCAGATTGAACTGGATGCTCTGGAGCTGGAGAGCTGCAACACGCCTCAGTCACCCAGTTGTGGAAAGGCAGGAGTTTCTGACGGAGGGAAGAGTGCAGTGCACAGAGGTGAGAGTGTCGGATTGTGCAAATATCCTTGTGCAGTGTCTTCATTGATGGGAGCCTCAAATCTAGAGTCCTCACTGATCTTTGAAAGGCAATGGCGCCATGATGCAGTTCTCCATTGTGTCACCAGGGTGCCTGGCGTGCACAGTGACAGTGTAATGACTTAAACTAGTGACATGTTGTTCTTCCTTAGATTTGTCAGCACTCACTTGTTTGCAGGATCCCAAATAGCCACCCCTGACGTCAGAGGACCACCTGGCTTCAGATGCACCTGCATCACACTTGCTTTCACAGCCAGGCACCAGTGCAGATACCAGCACCTTGGTGGTGTACAATTGGTGGCTAGTGAGGGCTCTTCACACTTGCTTGAGAAGCGTGTGGAGATAGAGTGCCAAGGGTGCTGGCAGTCAGAGGACGGCTGGAGACCAGGACAATGCTGAGTCGAAGGCAGATGATGAGTCTCTGGAGTCATCCATTTGGCAGCAGATGCTGGATGCCCAGTGGGATGTGTGGGAGGATCTGTTGGAGATCCATGAGGGTATGCGTGCCATGGTCTTTGTTGTGGATGAGTCCGTGCGGTGCATAAGCACTGCTTTGACACTCAAGGCTGAATTCACTGGCTCCTCCATTGAGAGAGTGGAGAGTCTCATGGAGAGGCAGCTCCAGGGACAGAATGAGGGGTTCCTGGGCATTGCATTCAGACCTGCAAGCCCTCACACAGGCAATGACCTCAGTTGGGCAGTGCTGGTTTGGGGGATGGATGCTCATCGCCTCTACGGGCTCCTCGCAGGGCGCTCTGGATGACTGCAGCAGCGCCTCCACCCCTCTGCCATTGACTGTGGCACCTGATGAGGCTGTGATGACTGTAGAGATCTGAAGCGTGGTACTGGCCGCTCCCTCCCAGGCAGGGACAGCACAGTCTCCATTGGCCAGAGAATGACTGTCAAGTTCATCAAGGCCAACAAGACAGCAGAGTCAGGAGGCTTCCTCCAATGCCGCGTCCTATAAGGTGGGTTTTGAGTGGGGGTGGGGCGGCAGCACCAAGACATAGCACTCGCAAATGTAAGTTTAAGGCACCATGAACAGAAGAGGGACTGTTCACAGGTGATATTCTGTTCTGCAATGTTTTGTTTAAATGTTTACTGGTGTGGGCAATAACACCAGATATGGTAATGTTCATTTGTTTTGAGTCTCAAAATTATATAAATTTTGCTTTTGTCTTAATGGCCTGAGTTGGTTCACCATTTTTTTTCTTTCAGGATATGCCAGTATGGAATGCTGGACATGAATGGCTCCAAACTTTATTGCACAGGCACTGAGTGGTCTTTGGATTCAAATGAAAGGGTCATTTCAGACATCCAGGATGGAGGCGGAGCCCCAGCATGAGCTGGAAGCTGTTCTTTGGCGGCCTAGCTGAAGGAGCGTTGGATCAAGGCTTCCTTGGTGTCCCTGCATCCCTGAAAGTTACTGATGTCTGCCTCCACACCCTCAGCGTTCCCCTCACTGTACTCCTCTTCTGACTCAATACTGGATTTGTACTCTGTGGCCTGTGGAGCTGCCTCAAGATCCTCTTCCTCCAGTGGGTCCCCCCTAGCCAGTGCCAGATTGTGGGAAGCCCAGCATGCAACCACTATCAGTGACACCAGCTCTGGAGGGTATTGTAGTGCTCTCCCGAACGATCCAAGCATTGTAAGCACACCTTCAGAAGACCTATAGTCCTCTTTATCATGGCCCTTGTGGAGGCATGACTCCTATTATAACACTGCTCTGCCTCTGCTCTTGGGTGGCAGAGAGGTGTCATAAGCCATCTTTTCAATGGATAGTCCTTGTCACCCAGCAGCCATTCATCCAGTTTGGCTGAAGCACTGAATAGTCTTGGCACCTCGGAGTGTTCAGGATATAAATGACATGGGATCTGCCAGGGTACCTTGCATAGACTTGCAGAATATGCGTCTTGGGCTCAGAAGCTATATGAACATTCATCAAGTGCAATCCCTTCCTATTGAGGAAGGCGCCCAGCTGATATGCTGGCAACTTGATGATAAAATGTGCGCAGTCAATGACACCCTAAATGCAGGGAACCCAGCAATCACTGCAAAGCCTTTGGTTCTCTCAGCCTGGCTGGCCTCGTCTGCTCGAAAATGAATAAATGTCATTACCCACCTGAACAGAGCTTCTGTCACAAGCTTGATGTAACTGTGGATAGCTAATTGGGGGGACACTCCACAAAGATCCCCCACTGACCCCTTGAAAGAACCAGAGGCATAAAGGTTGAGGGCTACAGTGACCATCAGAGCCACTGGCATGGGATGTCCATCCACACAGTTGGAGATGATCTCAGGCCCAATCATACGACAAATGGAGGTCAGTCTTCCTAGAGAGGCGCAGCCTCCCTCAGCATTGCACCTCAGATATATTGAAGTAGCTGCAGTGCTACTGCCTGTAAACCCTGGCAGCAGGATAGTGGCGTCTTCCGCAGCCCCTTATACCTTGGACTACCAGCTGGCCCTGCACCCCTTGTGGTGCCTTTCCTCCCACAGATCGCTCCCCTGGAAGCTATATTGTGACACTTGGCCTCCTCTCCCTTCTGCCCCTCTTCCTCAGAGGAGGAGGTGCCTCCAGCGAAGAGCACAATTCCCATTACCAGGGTTACAAAAGGCTGTCTGATACCTGGAAGTTTCAATATGGTCAAAATCCTTCGGGGGGCCTTGGAGACACCAATGAGTTCTGAAGTGAAGCCTAGAAATGCTAAGAATGAAGCTCTGAACAGAGATGAAGCTGTCAAGTTCAAATAAGCAACCAGCAGCAAACTATCTCTTAAACTCCTCATTACTCACAATGACAATGTTGCTTACCCTTTTTATCCTGCCCTTGGATGAGGTTTGGCAGAAAGTATTGTTATGACGCAGCAGATGATGGCCGGCACACCAAATCGAGGGAAGCTTGATCATACTGTCAAAACGGCTTTGAAATTTGCATTTATTTTGAGAAGTGTGCCCTGAATTCAGAAGTAAAAAGTCCATCAAGACTTCAGAAATTTTTTTTTTTAAAAACTAAATTAACCATTTATGGATGCAAGATGAGATTTCAAACACATACATAGGTCTACAAATTACTATCATAATAACTCCTAAAACTCCTAATTAATCTGGTTTCCAGTTTCCCCATTAAGACAACAGTAAAAAAAAAGATTTTAAACATACTCCAGCAAGTTAACACAATACCCTGGGCAGTAGAATTCAAAGTGGCTTTTCCCAGCTTCAGTTTCTGTAGACAGCAATAACCCTTGAGAAAAATAAACCCATTCCTTAACTTGTTTGTCTGGCTGTTTGTAATCCCTTTGAAAACCAAAACCAAATCCTTCGTCTATCTATAAATGCAAATTCTCTTTACACCTTACATGCTAAGACCCCAACCATGCTGACTCATTAACATATTAAAGACACTTCTATACCTTACTTCTTTTAATACTTCAACTTGCAGTCTGCTTGGCTACAAGATGCAATTAAATCACACACACACAGGCAAAGCAACACACCCCCCATAAACCTACTTTACCCTGAACCAGAGAAATATTATCAAAATTATTATACCTTCATCACAGTGGACTGCCAGCCTGCCCATGCGGCAATCATGAAATCGCACGGGCAATGTAAAATCAGGACCATTTGCCTTTTTAATGGCCTTAGCTGGCCTTTTAATTGATGGTGGGCATGACTCCAACGTCCGTGCACACCTGCCGACCTGAAGATCACGTGTGTGCGGGATGATGTCTGAACGCTCGTCTGACGTCATCAAGCAAGATTGCACGCCCAATCGGGTTGGGCACGTGCCCGCCCATGAGCCGTAAAATTCTGCCACAAATATATGGTTACTAAACTTGCTGGTGACACAAAGATAGGTAGGAGAATAAGTTGTGAAGAGGACGTAAGTCTGCAAAGGGATATAGATAGATAAAGTGAGTGGGCAAACATTTGGCAGATGGAATTATAAGGTGGGAAAATGTGAACTTGTCCACTTCTGCAGGAAGAATAGAAAAGCAACATTTTATTTAAATGGAGAGAGATTGCAGAACTCTATAGTACAAAGTACATCTGGGTGTCTGGGTACATAAATCACAAAAAGTTAGTATGCTAGTACATCAAGTGATTAGGAAGGCAAATGGTATGTTGTTGTTTATTGCAAGGGGAATTGAATATAAAGGTAGAGAAGTTTTGGTACAGTTCCATAGGGCATTGTTGAGGCCACATGTAGAGTACTGTGTACAGTTTTGGTCTCCTCATTAAAGAAGTGATATAATTGCATTAGAAACAGTTCAAAGAAAGTTCACATGGCTGAGTTCTGGAATAAAGAGGTTGTATTATGAGGAAAGGTTAGACTGGTTGGGCCTGTATCTGTTGGGATTTTGAAGTATAAGAGACAACCTTATTGAAACATATAAGATCCTGAGGGGACTTGACAGCGTGGATGCTGAAAGGAAGTTTCCCCTTATGGGAGATACTAGAACCTGGGGCGCAGTTTAAAAATAAGGTGTCTTGCATTTAAGACAGAAATGAAGGGATTTTTTTTTCTCTCAGACAGTTGTAGTCTGTGGAATTCTCTTCTCCGGAGAGCAGTGGTTACATTGGATAGATTATTGACTGAAGTGGGATCCAAAGGATATAGGAGGTACACAGGAAAGTAGAGGCCACAATTAAATCAGCCGTAATCTTACCAAATGGTGGCGCAGGCTCGAGGAGCTGAATGTCCCAATCCTGCTTCTAATTGGTATTTTCATGTGTTTATCCATCTTCAACAAATCACCAGCGCAGCACTGTAAAAATTGCTGGGTGCTAGCAAAATCTGTCTTTAATTTGTTTGCCTCTGGCAGCTTCCTGTGATTATGCTTTGTTAGATGAAAGAGGAGAGGAGACAAATCCCTTCCGTGTCAGAGGGAATTTATTTGCCAATTAAAATGGGAAATTTGATTCGCTTGCAAGGGGAAGAATAAAGCAGTTAGAAAAAGGGAAGTAGTACTTGGATTGAAATTTTCCAACTTTTCAGAGTGAATTTGAAAATGGAAGACACAACGAACAACTTTGAAAATTGTTTTGTGCCAAGATGAAATTGTCACACATAATAGAATTCTTTACTTCAGGATGATTTTATTTGGCCTCATTTGGAGTTCCTTCTCCCTTCAATGTCCCGCTAATTTGTGTAATTCACCTCGTAAATTAATAAATGCATTTTGAATAATTCTGAAACTGACAACACTGGCGTGTCTAAAAGGAATAAACTGCCAGATGCAATCACTATCAGCTCACTGATGCAAGGTAATAAATAATTTACACTAACTGTTATGTGATGAGTTATGAATTGAGCTTTTTTCCTTTGTCACCAGGTAATATTTGCAGCATTTATAACATCCTGAAATTTATTGGGGTAATTTTCTAATCTTGGGCTCTCAGAAGCGAGTCTCAGCCACTGCGAGTTGATATCAAAAATTCAGCCATACACTGCTCCAATTTTTCACCTTTTTAAATGGAAAACTATTTGCAATATCAGCTCAAATTACTAATATGCACTTTTGCCAGCTGAAGCTTTGTGCTGAGATATGCTGAATTCAGAAAATTACTTCATATGTGCACCCTTCTGATTTCCAATAATTTATCATTTGATCAACAGTTGTAAATGTGATGCCATGTGGGCCATATATTTCTTGCTCCCAGTTTCATCTTTCTTTTTTCTCTTTCCCTTCTGTCTTGAAGACACTGATATATACCAGATGTAACTCTAGACACTTAGAATAGCACCTGAGTGATAATTTTCTGTTAGTGAAACTAGCGAATGAACATTGGCAAGCTAGCTCATTGTGCCTGACATTCATCGCAGCCTGACCTAAACCTCTCCTCATTCGAAATCCACACACGTTCATACACTTTCAGCAGGGGCACTGAACAGCAGTCAGGAGAGGGACTCCTGGCTAATTTCTTTGTTTAAAAAGTGGTCAGATGAATGGCACAGGAACAGAGGACTAGGAATAGCTCATTCAGGCCCTCAAACCTGGTCTGCCCTTCAGCCAGATCATACATGATGTTTACCTTAACCCCTTATTTCCATATCCCTGTACAGTACTGCCAAACAAAAATGACAAATGTGCAAAGCATTCATCACCAAATGATTTCCAGCCTTCAATATATAACCTTTGAGAGCTAGGTGGATCAGCGCCTTTATACCATTTTACCATCCAGTGAGTCATTCACATAAACAAC
The DNA here is from genome assembly GCF_017639515.1 of Carcharodon carcharias. NCBI lineage: Eukaryota > Metazoa > Chordata > Chondrichthyes > Lamniformes > Lamnidae > Carcharodon > Carcharodon carcharias. Next base: position 138,307,400 of record NC_054477.1, read on the forward strand.
TCAACTCATGTTTATTTATTTCTTTTCAATTCCTTTGTGCAATGAGCCATTCAGGAAGGCAAGTGTCCTGTTTCATATTATACAGCTGCCCGGCACGAGACGTGAAAAAAGCTACACCTCACAGCATCCATTTCCTCTTGCAGGGACATTGCAACAGTAAAAAAATGTGCTGAAATGAATCTTCTATCTTTTATTTAGCAAAGGTGGAGAGGAAAGGTTTTACCATTATAAAGTGCAATGTGATTTTTTTTTCAAATTACATTTGAAATGGATCTCTTCCTTATCCAATAGTTAGCTAAGTAAAGTAGAAGACATTTACTGCAAAAAATCTACCTACTGTCAGCTTGTCTTTGAGGTACAGGATTCTAGGTTGAAAACTCCTCGCAAAGACTTGATGCATCTAAGACAGACAATTCTGTGTAGCACTAAAGAGATGCTGAATTGCTGGAGGCACTGTCTTTTAGATCAGAAGTTAAACTGAAGCCCTGTCTGTTTAAGTGACTATCAAAGATTGCATTAATATATTTCTAGAAGAGCAGGAAATTTCTCCTGGTGTCCTATTCGACATGTAATCCTTTAATGTTGCCATAAAGGATTGCATCCAAGGCCCAACCAGCTTTAGCTGCTTCATCAGTTACCCTCCTTCCATTGTAAGGTCAGAAGTGGAATGTTTGCTGATGATTGCACAGTATTCAGTACTATCTGCAATTGATTAGATACTAAAGCAATCTTTACCTGCTTGCAGCAAGACCTGGACAACAATTAGCTATGGATTGATGAGCGGAAGGTAATAGCCGGGCCATACAACCATCTCCAAAAAAGAAAGAATCTATCTATCTCCCATTGACATTCAATGGCACTATCAAAGCTGAATTCCCTACCATCAATACCCTGCGAGTTTTCATTGCCCAAGAACAGAACTGGGCCACAAATTTAAATACTGCAACTACAAGATCAAGTCAGAGGCCAGGAATTCTATGGCAAGTAACTCATGACCTGAGTCCTCAAAGCCTGACCACCTGTAGATAGAAGGTACAAGTCAGGAATGTGAATATAGGAACAGAGGACTTAGGAGCAGGAGTAGGCCATTCAACCCTTTGAGCCTGCTGCATCATTCAATAACATCATGGGTGATCTGGTTGTGGTCTCAATTCTACTTTCCTGTCTGCCCCCATCATAAGCCTTGACTCCCTTGTCTAACAAAAATCTATCCAACTCAGCCTTGAATAAATATAATAACCCAGCCTCTACTGCTTTCTGGGAAAGAGAATTCCACACTCTAATTACGCTCTGAAAGGAACAAGAAAACTTCTCAGCTCTGTCTTAAAAGGGAGACAGACCTCTTATTCTTAAAGTATGTCCCTGAGTTCTAGTTTCCCCCACAAGAGGAAACATCCTCCAGGTATCCACCTTATCTAGTCCACTCAAGCTCTTATATGTTTCTCTCTCATCAACCCACCATTTTTCTAAACTCCAATGGATATAAGCCTAATTTAGTGTCATAGAGATCTACAGCACAGAAAAGGGCCCTTCAGCCCATCGAGTCTGCGCCAGTCAAACAAGTACCTAACTATTCTAATCCCATTTTGCAGCACTAGGCCCATAGCTTTGTATGCTATGGCATTGCAAGTGCACACCCAAACACTTCTTAAATGTAATGAGGGTTTCTGCCTCTACCACCCTTTCCTGCAGTGAGTTCCAGTTTCCCACCACCCTCTGGGTGAAAAAATTCTTCCTCACATCCCCTGTAAACCTCCTGCCCCTTACCTTAAATCTACGCCCCCTGGTTATTGATCCCTCCACCAAGGGGAAATGTTCCTTCCTGTCTACCCTATCTATGCCCCTCATAATTTTATACACCTCAATCCTGTCTCCCCTCAATCTCCTCTGCTCCAAGGAAAATAACCTCAGTCTATCCAATCTCTCCTCATAATGCAGATTCCAGAACTGCATACAGTACTCTAGCTGTGGCCTAGCCAGAGTTTTATACAGTTCTAGCATAACCTGCCTGCTCTTATATTCTATGCCTCAGCTAATAAAGGCAAGTACCCATATGCCTTCATAACCACCTTATCTACTTGTCCTGCTACCCTAAGGGGCTGGTGGACATGCACACCAAGGTCCCTCTGATCCTCAGTGCTTCCCAGGGTCCTACCATTCATCGTATATTCCCGTGCCTTCTTTGTCCTGCCCCAGTGTATCATCTCACACTTATCTGGGTTAAATTCCATTTGCCACTGATCAACCCATCTGACCAGCCCATCTATATCCTCCTGTAATCTAAGGCTATCCTCCTCATTATTTACCGCTCCCCCCAATTTTCATGTCAGCCACAAACTTACTGATCAACCCTCCTACATTTGAGTCTAAATTGTTTATATATACCACAAACAGCAAGTGACCCAACTCCGATCCCTGTGGAGCCCCACTGGACACAGGCATCCAGTCAAAAAAACTGACTATCACCCTCTGCTTTCTGCCACTCAGCCAATTCTGCATCCAATTTGTCAAATTGCCTTGGATCCCATGCACTCTTACCTTCGTTATCAGTCTCCCACGTGGGTCTTTATCAAAAGCCTTGCAGAAGTCCAAGTAGACTACATCAAATGCATTGCCCTCATCTACACACCTGGCCACCTCTTTGAAAAATTCAATCAAATTGGTCAGACATGACCTCCCCTCAACAAAACCATGCTGACTGTCCTTGATTAATCCTTGCCTCTCCAAGTGTAGATTAATTCTGTCCCTCAGAATTGCTACCAATAGTCTCCCCACCACTGAGGTTAGACTGACTGGCATGTAGTTCCCTGGTTTATCCCTTCCTGCCTTCCTGAATAACAGTACCACATTGGCTGTCCTCCAGTCCTCTGGCACCTCTCCGTGGCCAGAGAGGTACTGAAAATTATTGCCAGTGCCCCTGCTATCTTCTCCCTTCTCAAGAAGGTTGGTGGAGTTACAGGAAAATGATTTGCAATTAAAACAGTTATTACAGAGAGCTTACTCGGAAACAGAAGCAACATGTATTCCAGTATGTTATTACCTTAAGGGTGATATTTTAATGAGAAAATGGAGGCTGGATCATGTCTCAGCAAATGAAAGCTGTAAACATTGATGTTCAGGAGGACTTGGATGTACTTGCACATGAAACGCAGAAAGTTAGCACGCATGTACAGCAAACAATTTGGAAGACAAATGGTGTGTTGACCTTTATTGCAAGGAGATTGGAAGACAATAATGAGAAAGTGTGGGAAGTTGTGTGTGGAGCCGGGTTCTAAATGAATACTTTGTGTCAGTGTTCACAAGTGAGAGGGATGACGTAGGTATGGAAATCAGGCAGAAGGACTGTGATGTAATTAAAGAAATTAGCATAGAAAGTGGATAAATCTCCAGCCCTGGATGAAGTGTATCCCAGGCTGTTGAATGAGGCAAGGGAATTTGTTCAATCTTTCTCCATAAGACAAGCGCTTCATCCCAGGAATGAGTCATGTGAATAGCCTCTGAACTACTTCCAAAGCAAATATATATTTTTTTCAAATAAGGAGACCAAAACTGTACACAATACTCTAGGGGCAGGATTTTCAGGTCATCCGGTGGGTGTGGTGGGGAGGTCCAGATGCGGATGGGAAATTGTCCGCCGCCTGTGATTGGCCCCCAACCGCGATTTCACATTGGCTGGCCAATTAATGGCAGGCCAGCGTGAAAGGCGAACTGAAAAGCCCAGCGCTGCCAGAGTGGGAGCAGGAGGAGAGCAAGTGCTGAAGTCAGTGTAGGCAGAGGGGAGTGCAGAAGGAAAGCTCCCTGAAGGCAGAGAGCTACCTCAGGGTGCTGAAGAATTTTAAAGACAAAACTAAACATTATGAAATTCTGAAAAAAAGATTCCACCCATAAGAATTATTCACCTAAACATATTGATGCTAAAAATTCCGCCAGACATTTTTATTTAAAAAAAACTAATACCAGAAACCTCACCCTGCCTTGGATGAGGTTTCCCCAAAAAGGCCGCCTGGCCGATTCACAGTAATGTTGGACGGTCAGTGGAAAATCACTACATTACTGGTCTTAATAAGCCTCTTAATTGTCAGCAGGCACGTTACCGACTCTCACTCGTGCCTGCTGACCGAAATATTGCACGAGTGCGCAATGACATCAGGACAATCACCGGATGTCTTCGAACGCAATTTTACACCCAATTGGGTGGGGTATACACCTCCCCGCAGGGTGTAAAATTCTGCCCTAGGTGTGCCCTCGCCCGGGTTCTGCACAGCTATTTTAAACCTTCCCTGCTTTTATATTCCATTCCTTTTGCAATAAATGCTAACATTCCATTTGCTTTCCCAATCGCATGCTGTACCTGCATACTAACTTTATCAGCAGAAAAAAGATTCCACCCATAAGAATCATTCACCTAAACATATTGATACTAAAAATTCCGCCAGACATTTTTATTTAAAAAAAAGCTAATATCAGAAACCTCACCCTGGCCTTGGATGAGGTTTCCTCAAAAAGGCATCCCGATGTCACTGTGCGTCATTCCGATCTTCAGTTTGGTGGGCAAACACCAGAGTCGGCTGTGCTCCTGCCGAATTGTCAAAGGCCTGTTAAGGACATGAATGAACCAACTAAAGTACTTGACAAGGCTGCCCATCCAATCTTCAGGTTGGCGGGCAGGCGAAGGGCCCAGGCGGCATTCGTATTTTTCATGAAACCTAATCCACGGGCGGGTTGAAGTTTTATAAAGGATTTGTTAATGAAATAAAATTTTTAATCAAAATTCATAAACATGTCCCAGCTCATGTGGCACTGTCACATGAGGGGACATGTCTGAATAATTTTTAAAAAACTTTTTTCAACTTTTCACAATGAAATTAATCCCCCTGTGGCAGCTCTGTGCCTCAGGGAGATTTCTGCACTCTTTTGCGCGCATACACGAATGAGTGTAGGCCCCAACTCTCCCTCCTCCCCCTGTCCACACAGGTAACGCTGAGCACTTCCAGGTGTGTGTCACATTGGACAGGCCTTAATTGGCCCGCCCACGTAAAATTCTTCCCCATGTGATTAAAGTTAGAGTAATGGAATACTCTACATTTGCCTAGCTGAGTGGAGCTCTAATAATACTCAAGCAACTTGACGCTATTCAGGACAAAGCAACCTGCTTGATAAGCAGTCCATTCACCAGCTTAAACATTTACTCCCTCAACCATCAGTGTACAGTTGCAGAAGTGTGTAGCACCTATAACATGCACTGCAGCAATTCACCAAGCCTTCTTCGACAGTACTTTCCAAACCCACAATCTCTGCTATCTAGAAGGAGAAGGGTGGGAGCTGCATGGGGAGACCACCCCCTGTAAGGTCCCCTCCAAGCCACACATCATCTTGACTTGGAACTATATCACCTTTCCTTCACTGTCACAAAATCTTCGAACTCCCTTCCTAACAGCACTGTTGGCATATCTACATGACATGGAAAGTAGTGTTTCAAGAAGGTGGCTTATCACCACTTTCTCAAGGGCATTTAGGGATGACAAGAAATGTTGGCTTTACTAGAGACACTTGCTTCCCATGAATGAATTAAGAAAGCCGTTTAACTGGTTATTTGGCTCATTGCTATTGTGAGGCTTTCCTCTGTACTTATTAGTGGTAGCATTTGCCTACATAATAATGACAGTGCTTCAAAAGCAATTAATTGACTTTAAAGTGCTTTGGGACATCCTGAAGATTTGAATGATGCAATATAATTGCATTTTTTTATTTCAGGTGAATTATTTATGACCTCCAAAAATGCAATCTACTTTGTAAGAGGCAGTAATATTTTTTAATCACAAGTTGAGTTGAATCTTGTGAGGTTATCCACCCAGGAGCATTGATAGTTTAAATGAAATACAGAATGTTGTTTGCTGTGGGCAAGTGTCCAGAAACAGATCAAGTCTTACCAGCATGCATTGTGAAGGTCAAAAGGGCTGAAGATCTTCATATTACTGAAATGAGGGACATGTTGCTGAAGCTTTTCATCTTGCACTCATCAGGTGAAACACTGGAATGCCAAATTTCAAACGTTCACAACAATTTATACAACAGGAGAAAAGGGTGCTGATTGGTTGTCAAGTCAACTCTGGTTGCCTAAGATGTTGCCATGGAGAAAGCAATGGGGAACTATGTTCTTTCAGTTGTTCACAATAGGCAGAGTGCAGAACATACAGCCTATGCTTGCACAACACAAAACAAAACATCTACTGTTAGATTTGATCACACAATTAGGTAGTACCTACTGTACAATCCTGAGTGCACTAATAGCTACACTAATAACCAATTTAGAATAGTCAGTCAAGCTTGTAATGTAGCTCATTTATTCTTGGTAGAGGCAACATACATTCATACACAGGGACGCATTCTCTGAAAACAAAATAAATATGCTCAAGCCTTGAGCTGTGTTTGAATTACCCTGAAGATTGAGGAGCCTATAGTTCTCTGTCACTTTCTTCATGGCAACGCCTCGGCCAATCAGAGTTTGCTTGCCAAACAATCAGTATCCTTTTCCCCTGTAGCATAAATTGTTGTGATCATTTGAAATTTGGCATTCTTGCATTTGTCCCGATGAGTGCAAGATAAAAAACTTCAGCAACATGTTTCTCTTTTCAGCAATACGCAGATTCATTGGTCTGTGATAGAAAATAGCAATTTCAGGCCATAGAATGTTTATCGAGAGGCCCAAAGGTGGTAAAATTGGGTTGAAACCAATAAATAGCCTTGAAAACAATTTGGAACTTTGGTGAAACTCCATGGCCAGAATTTTACGGTCAGTGTGCGGGCTTGGTGGGAGTGGGCGGGGGCGGTCGGCAAGCTGACCACTACCTGCAATCGGCTCCGCACCGCCATTTTACGTAGGTAGGCCAATTAAGGACCGCCCGGTGTAAGGCTCGACAGCGGCAACAGGGAGAAGCGGCAAGCAGGGGCGGGAGTTCAATGCCTGCTGGGTCAAATGGCGACCTGGCAGCCGATTCAAAAGGGGACGCAGCAGCCATGCAAAGGCTGCCAGTGAAGCAGACACACCTCGTCATGGGGCACTTAAGTGCTGAACACAGCAAGCAGGAGGGCAGGTTTGCGGGGCAGTTGGCCCCGCATTTCTCCGATGAGAGTCTCGCTGCCCTCCTGAAGAAGGTGGCAGCAGGCAGAGAGACCCTTGTCGCCAGGGATGGGAGGAGGAGGCCTCCCTGCCTCACCAAAAATCCAGGGTGAGCTCCCATGATTTGGTAAGGCACACATTGGTGCACTGCTGTAAGCGGTTCAATGATTTGCTATGATTGGGAAGAGTGGGTACCGTGTTGGCATGGGTCACTTAGCATTGCAGTGGAGCCCTTCCACCCTTCCACACCCACCCCCCCCACCCCCCAGACCTCAAAGTTTTTACAGAGTGCAAAATATCAATGAGGCAGCATCTGGACAAGGGGGTGAGCACTGGCTGCTTGGAATGAGTGTCTTGCAGCTCCAGGGTCACGAATCAGCTGAGCCCGGCGATGTGTTCCTCAGGTGGGGTTGGCCAGGCTGCAAAGGCAAAGCAGGTACAGGGCTAATCAATGGTCCTCTGTCCTTTCAGGAGAAGACATCCCAGAACAATGCAGAGAGGCTGTGGACTGCCCCTCCTTCTAATCCTAAGTAGATACGAGCAAGAGACGCTGGAGTGGGAGAGGCGCCATTCGCCTAGGTCAACCGGCCATGGTGAGGTTGGGGTGCCACAAGGTGGTGAGAGTGCAGTGCACTGAGATCAGAATTTCTGTAAGAGCAACCATTCCACTGTTGTCTCTATGTTGATGTGAGCCTTGAACATGGAATCCCCATTGATAATGGAAAGACGAGGGCGCACTGATCTGGGTGCCAGGCATGCACAGTAACAATGTAATGACTTCAACTAAAGACATGTAGTTGTTCTTCCTTTCAGGCTCACCAGCAGCCCATCAGGGTGAGGAGCCTGAAGGCTCACCACTGACCCCAGAGGACAGCAACTATGGAAATGCACCTGTGTCACACTCTCTCAGCCAGGCAGGCACCAGCACAGATAAAAACACCTTGGTAAGGATAAGATCATCGGCTAGTATCTTGGTGCACAGCGGTGAGGGCACTTCACACTCTCTTGAGTTGCAGGTGGAGGCAGAGTGTGCCTAATGCGTCGGCAATCGGAAGACTGGGGAACAGGGACATTCTCAGTTAGTAGCTGATGGTGTGCCTCTGGAGTTGTCCCTGAGGCAGTAGATGCTGGAAGTCCAGCAGGATGTGCGGGAGTATCTGGTGGTGATACGTGAGATGATGGTCTCCGTTGTGGAGGAGTCCATTTGGAGCATGAGCAATGTAATGACACTCATGGCCGAGCACACTGCCTCCTCCATGGAGAGAGCGGCAACTCTCATGGGGAAGCTCCTCCAGGAGCTTAATCAGGGGTTCCTGGGGATGCACACAGACCAGCAAGCCCTCACACCGGCAATGCCCTCAGGCGGTCATTGTCAGTGTGGAAGATGGATGGGCCACCCAGTATCCCAGCTAGGTGCCCATCCATCAATGGTGAGTAGGGAGGTCCAAAGAGACCTGATGTTGATGCACCAGCTGCTTGTTGCCTCTGCGGGCTCCTATCAGGGCATTCCGAATGAGGGCAGCAGCTCCTCTGCCCCTCTGCCTGTGACCGTGGTACCTGGTGAGGCTATGGCAACTGGGGAGATGCCAGCTGTGGCACTGGCCACTCCTTCCCAGTCTGGGTCTTCACAGGCTCCATGGGTCAGAGGACATCCGCCAAGGTCATCAAGGCCAACAGGACAGCAGAGTGAGCAGGCTGTCTCCAATGCCAGTGCCAGCAAGGGGGGAGCACCTAATCATAGCACCCACAAGTGAAAACTTAAAGCACCTGAAGTACAACACGGGCTTATCACTGGTGATATTTTTTCCCCCACTTTTATGTTGATTATTATTTGGTGTGATGGATAATAACTTTCAATTTAATTTGTATTATGTATGCCAGGCACCACAGCATACATGTGTTTCTGTTCAACAAACCTCTGGATGGTTCATTAGTTCTGCAGGTGCAGGGTAACCCATGATGTTATGAGTGACTTGTTTGTCATTGAGCTTTATTGAAATGGTACATGGTGCATGATGTTCACCAAGCAAATGTTCCTGTCAGGTATTGAGTATGGAGCCTGCAGCCCTGACATGTGGTGGTGGTTCTTATTTGGTTGGCGAGCTGAGGGAGCATTGGATCAAAGCCTCCCAGGTGCCCCTGCCTCCCTGGAGGTTGCGAAGGTCAGCATCTATCTCCTCAGCTTTCTCCTGTGCATGCTCATCTGCAGATTCACTACTTGACTCATCTGCAGCCAGAGCACCTGCGTCAACATCTTCTTCCTCCACTGTGTCCCCCCTTTCCAGTGCCAAATTGTGGAGAGCGCAGCATGCAACCACTATCAGTGACATGTGATCAGGGGGCTATTGGAGTGTGCTCCCTGAACGGTCCAGGTATCGGAAGCACATCTTGAGAAGACCTATGGCTCTTTCTACCACTGCCGATTTGAAGGCATGCCTCCTATTGTACCGCTACTTGGCCTTTGTTCTTGGATGGCCGAGTAGCGTCATGAATGACCTTTTGAATGGATAGCCCTTGTCACCCAGCAGCCATCCACCCAGTCGGGCTGGAGCACTGAAGAGCCTCAGCACCTGGGAGTGTCTGAGGATGTAAGCGTCATGGGAGCTGCTGGGTATCTTGCACAGACTTGCAGAATCTGCATCCTATGGTCGCACACTATCTGCATGTTCATGGAGTGGAATCCCTTCCTGTTGACGAAGGCACCCGGCTGATCTGCTGGCGCCTTGATGGCCACATGATTACACCTTGGATGCGGGGGGACCCAGCAATTGCTGCAAGGCCCCTGGCCCACTCTACCTGGCTGGCCTCGTCCATGTGGTAGTGAATGAAAGTCAATGCACACCTGAACAGAGCTTCTGTCATCAGCTTGACATAGCTGTGGACAGCTGATTGGGAGACACCACAAAGATCACCCACTGACCCATGGAAAGAGCCAGAGGCATTGAAGTTGAGGATCACTGTGACCTTCAGCGCCACCGGCTTGGGGTATCCACCCATACAGTCAGAGCTGATCTCAGCGCTGATCATCTGACAGATGGAGGTCACTGTCTCCCTTAAGAGGCGGACCCTCCTTTGGCATTGCACCTCAGACATATTGAGGTAGCTGCATCATCATCTGTAAACCCTGGCGTCTTATGCGGCCCCTTCCACCTGTTGGCCCTGCATCCCTTGTGCTTGCGCCTGTCCTGCCACAGGTTGCTTCCCTAGGAGACTGAATAGGGACACCTGGCCTCCTCCCCCTCTGGCTCTCTCTTCCTCCTTGGAGGAGGTGTCTCCGACGCCCTGAAAACCACACAGGCTACGTAAAATCACAGACAATTGGTACCTCAAAGGCCTTAACTGGCCGGTTAATAAATGGCCGGCGCACCTCTGTCTTCATCGCGTGTCTGCCTAGCGAAATATCGCAATGGTGCGCGGTAACGTCGGCATGCATGCCCGATGTCATCGTGCATCATTTTATGTTCCAGCATGTTGGGCGCACACCGAGGTAAAATTCTGGCCCATGTGTCGATAAGCATGCAAAGAATGTGGAGACATGAAGCTGGTGCCATGGAGATAAAATACTGATGTGGCTGAATAAGTTTAAAAACTGCTAATTCAGTTCACTTAAATTCTCCAGAGTGTTTTGAAAACTGTGAGAAAGTGATACAAACTAGCTTTGGTTGATGGTGTCAGAGTTTGTCTTCTTTTAGAATGTATAGAAACTAACTCCACAAGAAGCTGTGGCTTTTTGATATGCTTTATCAAAGAGGCACTATATTTAATTATCCAAGCAACAACTTGTAAGTAATCAATAATTTGGGGGACTCTGATTGTTTACCAGCAAAGGAAGCTGTTGCTGATTGTTCTGATAATTACTTCAACATCTATAGCATCTAAATGGGATGGAAAATTACTGAAGGAAGTTTGAAACAGATGTATATTGTGAGAACATACTCTAATATTGTAGTTTGAACAAAGAATTGGAAGCCTCATTGGACAATTGTAGCTTACGGTGGATCTTGATAGAACAATATGATCTTGTCAATGGGACATCTATGGCCACCCTGGAAACAAAGGTATAAAGATAATTGTAAATTAAGGGCTGCAGGCAAGTAATTTTGTCAATTGCTGAAGAATACAATAGACAGGAAGTTGACCACTTGCTGGGTGATTGCATGTATAAATATTTGTGATTAATGGGTACCTTACTAATCGGTGAACAGGCAGCTCTCGGACTTGCGACACAATTAGCTCCTGAAAATCGCACCTTAAGTTGAAATGTCATAGCTTGGAACCAATTTTCCCATAAGAGCAATGTTATATATCAGGGATTGGCCCCTGAACCAAGGCCCGATACCCTATTGTCACCAAAATAACCCAGAATTTTGGACTCAATCAATTTAGACGAGTAATATAGCAACATTAATATATTTATGTTGTAAAAGTTTTGAAGCACAAAGATTCACCAAGTAAATATGGTGTCGGAACAGCAACTGAGTGTCTTGAGTCAGGGAGATAGGCAGGGTAGAACATCAATGCGCACGTATGAATGTTTGAACTTGTTTGCTGGTGTGGCACCATAAAGTCAAAGCCCACATGGACAAGTCAAAACAAAATTTTTAGAAACATCGTAAGTGCCCTTTGTCACAACTCAGACATCATAAAATCAAGGGCTGCCTGTATTGGATTGTTAACTGGAGTTTCTTTCAAACCTAGTGAAGACATTGGTGTTTAATTTGAGCTTTGAATTTGACTTATAGAATAACCTGTCAAGGGTAGAAGGTCACAACTTACAACTTACCATAAAGTCTTTTTCTCTGTTCATTTTTGCCTAAATTGAAGAGTGCTCACTGCCTTTCATACCTTCCCCATGCTATGTATTTTTAAACCAAAGGCCAGCAAAAAAGACAGAAGACAATCTTTATTGATGTTGGAATCATTAATATTAAGATTTAGATCTATGAGCCACAGCACCAAAAAGAATGATCACATCATGATCGGATAACAAGATTTAACAGCATGGCGACATGTAAATCGGAGCCAAAAAAAAACCAATGTCACCTGACAGCGCTTCAGCTTGATTTAGTTGAGTTTTGCTCAGGTCAGAATCAGATGAGTTGATTTGATTACTTTGTTTGAAATCCTTAATGTATGAGTTTATGTAGGCACTGCTCAGAGAGATCCTGTTCTGTATACTAATTGAGCAGAGCATCCTGTTCTCTTGATGCATTTTTGCATATAATTGATTAGGTAATTAAATCATTAAAGTACCCAAGTCAATATTAAGATGCAGGAGTTCAAATTTGTTTAGAAAATGGTCCCTGAACTCACTAGTCAGCAAAGGAAGAATTTTTTTTTTGCAAATTGCCTGCACCTTTAAAATGGATGTTGTGGTCACTTTGGCAAACGGACCACAGGAGTCTCAGGTACAGGTCACGATCATTTATTCGAGCAATTGCAAGGGGAGAACCATCTCAATGCAGTTTGAGATAGCACTCTGCCAAATTACAAGTGTTCAACATATTTATACATTATTGGTCACGTACAAGAACAGTTTCCAGATTCTGATCTCGTCAACATATAGGCTTACATCAAACAGACATCTCTGGTAACAGGTACATGCGTTATATGTCCCTATTTTCACCCAGGTAGAGACCTTCCCTCCTACCTAAACTAGGACCATCTGTTCTTTCCCTATCTGCTGTAAACAGGCTCAAGCTTAGTTGTGTTTTACAGCCTAAGTCTCCAGTATGACTCCCAGGGCCTTGCTGGTGATTGCAAACCCTGAGGGTGTACAATGTTCAAGAGTGTAAGGTTCATCTGGTGCTTTTTCACTGTTTATGTACTTGCAGGCACTGGCTGCTTGGAGATTCCAACAGTATCATTCCCTTACAATAAATTCTTACTGTACCCCTTTATTCCTCCCTAACATGAACAGTGGGATAATGAAAGAAGTTGAAATTTTAAACATATTTTTAAAAAGTTTGAACTATGTTAAAATACATTAGATTAGTTAGTTAGTTTAGTTAGTTTAGATGAAAAAGAAAGTAATGCTATCATTTAAAGAACAAAAATTAAAGTGAGAACGTAATGAAAAGAGAATAGGAGCAAAAAGGGATAGAAGGCAAAGTAGGTATTTGCATTTTTTATTTAAAATTCAAATGCACGTATTTATTTAATAACTAATATTACAGTAAAAATGTCCCTTACGTTTGAACAACATTCTCACTATAGCATCAGCAAAAAAATTCATAAGCTAAAAACTGAAGCAATTTCCCTACAACTGCCAGCCAGCTATGATTTAGCAATGAAGCTAAAATATGATATTTTGATTTATAAAATTATACCACATCAAATGCTAACACAACCCTATTGGGTGTTTAAAAACAGAAAATGCTGGAAATTTTCAGCAGCTCTGACAGCATCTGTAGTGAGAAATGGGGAGAGATGTATCTTAGAGATGCTGCCTGACTTATTGGGCTGGATTTTACAGGTTGCCATGGTCCCCTCCTCCCGTCTCCCCCACCTCAACCACCCCAGCTGAAAGGTCAGTGGGGAACCTGCCCATGGGAAGAATGGCTGCCCTGCAGTCATTTAACTTAACACAGTTAATAGACTGGAGGCAGGATTTCCGCCCCTCAGTCAGGAAGGCCATCTCTGGCCACACTCTGTAGCCCCAACAGCGACAGTCAAGAGTAGTCCCCATTGCTGGGACTACAGTCAGTCCCCAGCAGAAATTTTCTCTCGAGCAA